>NC_141071.1:31377630-31382079 GCF_041138505.1 Cibotium barometz
TATAGTGAAAAATCTGCATTGGATATCTGAAATCCAATGGTAACAAGATACTCCCTGATCTTGTTAGACCATGCTCTGGGTGCTTGCTTCAAGCCATACAAGGCTTTGCGTAACCTACACACAAAATCTGGATGTGCATCACTCTCATAACCTGGTAGGTACATCATGCACACTTCTTCTTACAAATCACCATGCAAGAAAGCATTCTTTACATCCATTTGATGTAAAGACCAACCTTTCGCCTGCAGCCATAGCAATGACAGCTCTCACGGTTTCCATTCTTATAACCGGGCTAAAGGTCTCCTCATAGTCTATCCCATAAGTCTGCGCATAGCCCTTGGCAACCAATCTTGCCTTGTACCTACTCACTGAACCATCAGCATTGTGCTTGACTTTATACACCCACTTACATCCAATTGCCTTCTTTTCCTTAGAGGCGAAGGCACTAACTCCCATGTTGCATTTGCATCCACCAATGCTCCCATCTCCTCATCCATGGCATCTTTCCATTTCTTGTTTCCAATTGCCTGCTCAAAGCAAGTGGGCTCAACCTCATGTATTGCTTTTACCATGTAAGCATAATGATGGGCTGTATATCCATCATATCTCAACCTGTCAAAAACAGGCTTCTAACCCTTGTAGACCTGCGTACACCTAGATCACTGCCAGGTGTCCTCAAAACAGCCCTGGTTCTCCTTACACCACGAGTAACCATAGATGGAATTCCAAGCTCCTCATCAAGGCTGTGCTCAGAGCCACTAGAGTCACCATCCACATATGAGTGTGGACAGATCAGGCATAAAAGGTTGATCTACCTTTTCCTTCCCTTTTCGTCGTCGTGATGCATGTGTACCTACATCATTCCTAAACCTGCTTTACCATGGGCTAACATTGGATCCATTGCTCAAGGTCTCCCCAGGTCCACTCAGCACATGTGATTGCTGCTCTACATGTGTTGCAGCATCATCACTTCTTACATCTGCATCTTCTGTTGCCTTCACTACTACTGGTACATATACCAACTACTCATCTCATCGAAGATAACATCTCTACTTACTCGCATCTCACAGGTGGTAGGGTTATAGCCTCTATAACCTTTTTACTCCATAGCATGACCAATGAAGATGTATTTCTCTATCTTTGGATCCAACTTTGTTCTCACTTCATAAGGGACATGTACATTTGCAATACACCAATACACTTTTAAGTGAGACACATCTGGTCTTATGCCTGTAAACTTCTGTTCAGGAGTCATACCATGAACAGCTGTATAGTGGGTGTCCTGTTCAGGAGTCATACTTCTCACGTTCGAATTCATGTCCTTGCCCTTCCATTGTACCATGGTTTGAAACATAGGTACTGATGTGTTATTCTGTAGGATGTAATATTCTGGCATGACCTCCGTTGTTTCTTCATAGTACTCTTCACGCTAAGTTCTACTTCTCGCACTATGTCAACATCCTATGATGGCTCTTCAATCAATACTTGATTGATTTTAGCCTGTGGTGGTTTTGGTGGTAGAACTGGTGGTGGCAAAGGTGAAGCGTCTTGTACCCAAAACATCCCCCTAGGTGAGTAGGAAGAGTTGGGTTGTCCAGCAGCGGTGATCTGTACAGGTGGCGCAGGTAAAGCCAATAGGGCTCTAAGTGCTAGTAGCTGTACAACATTTTGAAATCTTGGATATCTGCACATTGAAGTGTCGTGATTTCCTAATTTTACATAGTGGGCACAATAGAGTAACGGCCTTGCTCTTAACTATGGACACTTGGTGATAGTGTGATTTAATATGCACATAGTGTCGTGATTTCCTAATTTTACATAGTGGGTACAATAGAGTAACGGCCTTGCTCTTAACTGTGGACACTTAGTGCTAGTGTGATTTAATATGCACATAGAGCACCACACCAATTCTGTGCCAGGGGTAAAGTTGATTATGCCCATGCCCAGATGTTTCTCTTCCCTCTTTTACTTTCAATTTCTCTAATATGGCATTACTAAGCTCATCCACCGTCTGACTTGCTTGCTTCAAGTTCCAATTTCTTAGTGGCTTGAGACACACGAAGTCGTAGTTGCTGAAGATGTTTTGACATCTTCCGGTTGTAGCAATTCCAACATATTATCTTCATATTCGATTGCCAGTTTACAACATGCATCAAGAGTAGCAGGTCGGCAGGTGATCATGCATTTTGTGGTCTCTAACCCCTCTCTGGGAAGCAAGCAAATAACTAATCATCAGTTAACCTCTCCCAAAGTTTGCACCTTGAATTAAGTGCTTAAGATGAGACACATAGTCTCTCATCGACTCAACTTCCTTTTGTTTGATATTATGTAACTGTGCCACAGGGCTCCATCTGTCACCGCCTTTTGCCTAGCTCTTGCCCTTGGAGTATCAACCTCTTGTTTCCTTAAGCTCAACTCTCATAGTAGCTGTCATTCCACCTCGCTCCGTTTGAGGTCTAATTCTACTTTCGTAGTGGTGGGAAAGAATATTTGACCCGTCTTGGCCGCACTTTCTATGTCCCGTCTTATTCGGGGGGTGCTAGTATTCGACAACCTAGAATTCAACGTTTGGATGGGCACTTCTTGTCGTGGACCGTCTCCAGCACTGGTTGACGGACCCATGTCCGCAGATTGCGATTGCGCTTCTTCATCTTGTGACTTGTTTGGAGACCAAAAAATCCCCAGGCGATATCAATGATACCACTGGACCTGGTTGGGGAGGGTGGTTTCTCCTCTTCCCCCAAACCCAGCGTATCTTAGCCCTTCTTCCATGAACTCTTCGCTACTAGTTTCAGCGGTCTTAAAACACTCAAGTGTGTGCTTGCAGAATGTCTTGATCCCACACTTCTTTGATAGGAAGATCTTGGGTGATTCGATGCACTATCGTGAGGTGTAAGATCGTCGCCGATGAGTTTTCCAAATCTTAAATGCATGTATGTACGATTTGATAAGCTACTTGTCGACCCAATTTGATTTTGCTTCCGATTCTATTGGTCTGTTTCTGAAGCCGTAAAACTGCAGAGAATGGTTCACGGCGTGAAAAGTCAGAAAAAGGTTCATGGCTTGAACATTATTCTGCACTTTCACGTGCACAAAGATTTTTTCCTTTCGGGTCAGATCCCCTCTCTTTGATATAGATTTCCCTCCCTTACCGACCTTTGTGGCCTTGGTATGCTGACTATTTATTGGATTTAGCCAACCCGTGAGTCTGCAGAGAAAGTTCACGTCGAAACAAAAAAGGGTTTATGCCGTGAACAATTTCAAAAGGTTTCATGTCGTAAACGTTTTGCTGAACTTTCACGTCGTGAACAAAAAAGGGTTCACGACGTGAACCTTTTTTTTTTGTTTCACATCGTGAACAAAAAAGGGTTCACGCCATGAACAACTTTAAAAAGGTTTCATGTCGTAAACGTTTTGCTGAACTTTCACGTGATCAACAATTTTGGCAGACTTCGTGGCTTAGAGGTGTCAGGATAAGGTTGCTTATTTTTGACAAGGCAATCTTGTGATTTTTGGTGTTAATTACGGCACTGATTTCGTGAGCGATTTGCGGCGTGAAGTTACAGAAAATGTTCATGGCGTGAACGTTTTTCTACAGTTTCATGTGGAACTTCCCGCGTCGAAAGTTATGATTTTGGGTGCATAATACTTATCCAATTAACCGCAAATTGATTGTGCCATGCCTAAGGAAAGGAATGAGTTCTCATCAGTCTTTTGCTGCTTATATAAATTATAAAACCCTAAGATCTCTCTAGATAATTATTATGCATAAACATGCATAAATCATGCATAAACTCATCCACCTGACCACCCCCGAGCTCAAGGGATGCACACATGAAATATAATGAAATACATCATACCTTTACCTTGATGTCCCATACCATCAAGAGGTATAACTCCAATCTAATAGCATGTAGCTATAGTGTGAAATGGTAGGTGAGTAGTTATGATCCTCTACACAAAAGAGCATAACATAACCTAGCCTCAAGCTAACATCAAGAGACCATAACCTAAGCCTCAAGATAACATAGCCTTGGCCTCCAAGCCCCCAAGCCTCCCTTGAGTGTGCCCCATATCCCTATTATATAGGAGGGCCCTCAAGTGACTCTTGACTCTCCATTTCCCATGTGTGACCCTTGGATGCCTGACCCTAACCCTTAACCCTTAACGTTAGTCCTAACCCATGCTCCACTAGAGCTTGTTTCCATGCTCCCATGCTCACAAGCCTAATGTGGGTTAGCCTCCTAGTATATGCACACATAATGTGGGTTAGCCTCCTAGTATATGCACACATAATGTGCATATAACATACTTCCCCTCTCTCAAAACATTGCACTCTTGCAATGAAAAGAAGGAGAACTGCACTGAACAATATAAACCGACTCCCAAGTCGAATCCTCTATTTCCCTATCTTTCCACCTAATTTTAACCTCAGGGTTTAGTCAAGTA
>NC_141071.1:32617279-32729779 GCF_041138505.1 Cibotium barometz
TAAACCATAAACAATAGAAAAAAATAGCATTAAACTCATGGAATTCCCTTGCAATATCGATTTGTCCATTGAATTGTAGTAACACGCGTTCCAATCGCCATATCGACAATCCATGTGCAAATCATCAACACAAATCAATAAAATAATATTTTTATTAGTAAATATTAGAATTTACTTCAAAAAAATAAAAAACAATTAACCAGAGATTGCTGTGATACCACTGTTAAAACCCTAAGATCTCTCTAGATAATTGTTATGCACAAGCATGCATAAATAGGGATAAACTCAACCACCCAACCACCCCCGAGCCCAAGGGATGCACACATGAATTATAAATGAAATACATCATACCTCTACCTTGATGTCCCATACCATCAAGAGGTATAACTCCAATCCAATAGCATGTAGCTATAGTGTGAAATGGTAGTTGAGTAGATATGGACCTCTACACAAGAGACCATAGCCTAAGCCTCCAAGCCCCCAAGACTCCCTTGAGTGTGCCCCATGCCCCTATTATATAGGAGGGCCCTCAAGTGACTCTTGACTCTCCATTTCCCATGTGTGACCCTTGGATGCCTGACTCTAACCTTAACCCTTAAGGTTAGTTCTAACACATGCTCCACTAGAGCTTGTTCCCATGCTCCCATGCTCACAAGCATAATGTGGGTTAGCCTCCCAGTATATGCACACATAATGTGCATATAACACACACACACACACACACACACACACACAAAAGCGAAAGGAAAAGTAGGACCACAAGCTCCTACCAATCACTCACCATGATGACTGATGTGCTTTTCAATGTTATAGATGGCCTCCTCTGCTACATCATACTCAGCGCGGTTGAAGGCACTCTAGTCGTAACTCAGGCCAGTACCACAAGATTAGTGGAAAGGACAAAGAGAGCACCGCATGGCACCAAGCATAGCTACATTGGACCATATGCATAAAGATTTCAGGGTTCTGTGATCACCAAGGACATTTAGACAGTACACAGAAAGATTATGCTCCAGTTCCATAGCCTAGAGTGTTTGCAGATATTGGAGGATATACATGTCAAGATGAATCTGGAGAAGGTGGGCCTTAAAAGAATGGCAAAAACCCTCCCCTACACCATCAACCCCAACTTACAGAGTATCTGAAATCATATGACAAATCCACCAAGCGAGGTATAATAACAAAGTCATATGGCACCGCTACACGCAGGTCCTCATCACAGAGGAGCTGATATGTAATGCTCTGCAGTTGCCCCCACCAATCCTGGCACATGTCCACAATTTCAAGTAGATTCCCATGGAAGACATATCATCACAGAGGAGCTGATATGTAATGCTCTGCAGTTGCCCCCACCAATCCTGGCACATGTCCACAATTTCAAGTAGATTCCCATGGAAGACATGCTGAAGAGGAATTCCTATAACTCCAATGGGGCATAATATGACAATATACGGGATGAAGTAGATGAAAAGGCTTGTAGAGCCATGTCCATGCTCATGCAGGTAAAACCCATGGACAGATATAACAGGGTACCCCTAAACCGCATCACTAAAGTCCATGAAGAAAAAGAGGAAGACTGGGCATGGTACATACATAGAGAAATGGAGAATTACCTCAAGTCACAGAAATCAAAGGTGTGTAACCCCTATCTCCTTACTAAAGTGCTTAGCTATGCAGTAAACCTTCCAGTATTTGAAGGCAAATAGGAAGCACAGGTACCCCAAACTTAAGGATCCTTGGAAAAAATTACTATCATACAAGAAGAGCTGAATAGGGACAAGTGCTCTTAAAAGACACTAAGGAGCTAATGTAAGTGATGAAGAAGGGTAAGAGACCCAATAAGTAAAAAAAGATGAGGGGGATTCTCTAGCAAATTAAAGCTAAATACCAACACTTAGAAGCAAAAGTAGCATAGGATATAGCTTCATTGCAGCAAGCACTATAATAGAAAGAGGCACAGGAGATTGAAAAGATAAGCATACCAGTAAGCCCAGCTTGTGAGTTGCCACTTCACACACTACTATCAAGCCCTTACTAGATGGTATTCACAAACCTCTCACCACTCCGAGACTGTGTCATCTTGGATCAGCCACCTTCAGCAGAGATTAGTGCAGAACAAGCTCAACAACAACACGTGTCCCAAACAAATGGAGGTGCAAGGTATGAAGAAGCTACATCAGCACAACCAGAGGCCATAGTGGTAAGGACACAAAGCTGAAAAGAGAAAGAGAGCAGAAGAGACTACAAGCCCTTGCAAGAAGAGATGAATAGAAGATGAAGGCACAATAAGAGAAGATTCCTTATTGTACAACTTAGAGGCTGATCACTTCCTACAGGAAACCATGGAAGGCCTCGATAACATGTTGCAATTGCAATACTGCGAAACAGAGGGCTTGGCCTCCACAAGTGACTTTATTTGGGAACAAGAGAAAAGGGTATGGTGATGTCAATTACTTATTACTACTCACATGCTACATGATAGGAATGCCACCTTATGGAAATAATTACAAGAAGTGATGGACCAAGTGTAAGTGCTTAAGGAGCAAATGGCTGCAGGCAGTCGCAACACAGAGCGGTAATACTCAAAGGTTAAAAGCAGTAGAAGAGCACAGAAATAGAATCCAACGTTAAAGGAGCACAACAAACTACTCAGCAAGACAGTAGTTCAGAGGATCAAAGAAAACACGGAGCTCAAAGCACAAGTATACCAAGCTAAGAAGCAGCTTCAAAAGGAACCAACACATGCAAGAGAAAAGACAAACCAACATACATAGCAACTTAAGGATGCCCATTCCACACTCAAAGCCAAGGAAGAAGGGTTTAAGGGGGGACACATCACTGAATTAAATGAAGCCATTGATGCAGCTAAAACAAAGAGTTGTTAGCCTTCAAACCTAAAGGGGGCAGATAAACAAAGACCATGTTGAGACGAGCTCAAAGCCTTAAATGGGGTGATCCAAGCAAAAACTATGGAGATTGATCAAATATTGGCCAGTTATTATTACCAGTAGCAGGTACTTGAACATGTACATTAGTAGTAGCTAAGTAATAGCCATATCTTGGCAATGGAGAGGCTTAAGCAGATTGAAGATGCTAATGCACAGGCCACCACTGCAAAAAGGGAACAAGAAGAGGCTATAAGAAGACATGAGGAGCTAGTTGCTGCTATAGAGGTACGAGAGGCTAATGCACAGGCCACCACTGCAAAAAGGGAACAAGAAGAGGCTATAAGAAGACATGAGGAGCTAGTTGCTGCTATAGAGGTACGAGAGGCTACCATCTCCGACCTCCTTTACACCAATGACATAAGGATACAAGAACTCGAAAGCTAGCTTGCCATGCAACAAAGGCCTCATAGGACGAAAACAATTGATGAATTATGACTCCTCATTGAACATACCTGGGAGATAGGTTCAATTCCAATAACGGGCCTGGGGCACCTCCTCAAACACTAACATTGTTTTTATCTACATTAACCCTCTCTCTCCTTCAATATAACATTGACCTCACAGAAGATCTCATTCTAGGAGATCTCACTCATTCGTCAGAATACAGGACGAGATGCCGACCTCACCATCATAATGGGAATCCTTTACGAGAGATATAGTACTTTTACAGGAGATATAGTACTAATCCACCCAGCTAATATTTTTTTCTACCCCTTACATCCCATAGTACTCCACCTTCGTAGTTGGTGTTGGGTGTTACAACAATCGAACGTCTTGGATGACAGTGTCGATAAACTCAACATGTTCATGCCAGATGATATGCCAATAACACCGGCCAACTACAAGGTTGTTGCAAGAAGCTATTAATAGAGCTAACGATTGGATAGAGGTTTATAATACCCATTAGCGCCTAAATCTTTGAGAATCCATCTTATATTATCCTTTTGGAATTATAAAACTTTATAAAAACATCCATAAGAATTTGGAGTCTATGCTCACCACTGTGGTTTATAATTTTAATAAAGAACATATTGAATATCCTAATATAACCACAGAAGATATAACTGAACTCCAAGAGTTTATGAAAACTAACAAGCCCACGCACCCACCCCCAAGTTCAAGAGAGGGTCAAGAAGAGACACAAGGCTCCTCTATTTCAAATACTTATCTAGTGTTCTCTTCAATCTCGTAAGGAAATTATTAAATCCCTTTTCGAGTGTAGATCCTACTAACAAACATGAGGCAGATTGCACAAACATGAGGCAGATTGCACATTCTCTCGCTTACCTTCTATCCTAGATAATATTCCCACTAACCCTCTCGCCCCCGAGGATATGTCGGCACCAATACTATCTCTACCAAGGCCACTTGATGAGGTACGTGATGCTCACCCTCACGATGATATCCAAGCTTTTGCTAATGATAGTATTCTTGAGTCTTTGATAGCTGCAGCATATGAGGACTTCATTCAGGAAATCCACTACTAAAATCAAAAATCATGTTTAAGGTGTTGATGCAAATCACACCCTTTGATCCTACAAGAAGAATCCTGATGGATGCATAATCAACCATGGAGTCAAGGAGGAAGTGTTGCATGCCATACCCTCTCTGAGCACCAATGCCCGATTTAGACGAGCTCTTACCAATGGGTGGAGAAGGGACATTTTGGGAAAATGTAGCTCATCACACAAAGCTGGTCAATCCGTAAGTAGCTAACTTGCTAAAAATTAGAATTGTCACATTTATGATCATCTACTGTTTTTGCAGATGGTGGAAGAAACACCCAGTGCATACAAAGGGAGGCTACATGAATATCCACACAGATGATACCAACCCCCATCTGGCATGTTTTGGAATACAACTGGAATGGAGAAAGGAGTATGTAATAATGCTTAAATATAGCTATCAATACCAGAGCTCCCCACCAGCACTACGAGTTGACCCTTTATACATGCCACTCAAAAGGTGACTGACTCCACTATAGTTCCAAGAGGCCACGAAAAGGGATTCCCATGTGTGCTACAACATTCCGCACTTTTTTATCAGCATTCCAAAATATATCAAATCATAGACAAAAATTGCTCACGTGGATAAAAGCATGGTGCAGAATTCAGGATCCAGATGTAGTAGCTACTATTGTGAGATTTCTAAAGTTGATAGTGGTCCTCATTGATCAACCAAAATAAAGACATGATGGAGTTGAGGCGGAGAACCTTTGCTTTGACATGAACACATGGCCAACTAAAACAGGCATGATGCTTTACTATCGCGACCTAAGGTGTCTTCCAAGATACATGCATGTCACATTTGAAGACATGGTACTGAGTTCTGGACTTCTCACTCAGCATTATAAAGAACACTCAAAAAGCTTTAGTCCCACCTCGTAAATTCTATAGACATGAGTTCAGTGACCAGGCCTTTCAACTAGGTAAAGGTTCTGTGTGGATAGAACCTACATCAGGTATTAATCCCATTTTGAATTAACAAAGATGCTCCTCCATTTAAGGACATTAATAAGTGTTATGTAAAGGTACTACAAATGTTGTACATTATGAGACACTGGCTACCCAAGGCCTTAGTTAGAAAGTTTTGGGCACCTAAATGTGAATAAGGGCCAAATGTATAAAAGGCAATTTCTCATATTGAACGAACACAATCCCCCTTTGTGCTATGAGATCACTTGTCTTGTCCAGAGAGAGAGAGAGAGAGAGAGAGAGAGAGAGAGTACTTTAGTGCATGTTCCTCTTTCATGCATGTGTGTGAGAGAGTGAGAGGTAGATTTCCTTGCATCATGTTGCAAGAAACTCTGCGGTGACAACATGGAGGTGGAGATCGGAGGAGTGGAGCTTCCAAAGCGAGCTTGAGAAGCCTCAAGGGATGTGAGTTCAAAGCATTGGTAAGTATCCAATGATGGTTGTGTCTAGTGCTTCTCCCATTGCGGTGGTGTGGAGTTACCTCTTAGGAGGTGTGGCAACCCGTAAAACATAGCAATCCCCAAGTGCTCTGTACATGTAGAGTGCATGCACCATAGTGTCGTCAACCTATAGGAACTCTATAGCAAGAACAAAACTTGACTCCACAAGTACCTCCCTAAAAGAATTCCATCAAGGAGCAACAACCTCATCCTTGTAGAGAGAGAGATTTGTTGGAAAATCGACCCACGCCATGGGCATGCCTCCAAGGCTATTGAAGGCGTTCATGGTTCCCCACCTCGTCAAAGATCCTATGAATCATTGTAATACTACAAGATTCTTGGAACAACAAAGCATATAAGTGGATTCCAAACACTATAATGATGACGAATTGAGAGAGTTACTAGCATGGAATAGAGATCATACCTGTGTTTTTGCTTTCCCAAAAGTGCGAGATGGAGGCGATCAATGTTGGAGCTCAAAACTACATGCAAGGGGTCCACCACATGTGGATGGTAGTCTTGATTTAGACAAGACCAAATACATGTATTATTGTTGTTCAATAAATAAACTAATGAATGTTCAAGCATGTTAAGTTCACTTACTGGATCCCAAGAGGGTTGTGTTGTCTTCTTTTGAACTCTCTGACCCCTACCCTTTTCTCTCACCATGTGGGGTCACGTGCTCATCGGCATGTGCGTGGGATTGCTGTTGCTGATCACCATGCTCATCATCCATAAAATGGCTATCCTCAAAACCCTCATCAATGTCATCCCCTTCCCACTCTAGCTCTGATCTTTTTTTGGGCGTTGTTGTCATGTTCGTGTGCATAATGGAGGCTCCTCGTTTGTTGAATTCTTGTCCTTTTTCTTCTCAGGGGCCAATTGCTACTCCATAGTAGGCTTCTTGCCCTTCTTTGCTCATGTATTCAACTAACATAGGAACTTTAAACTCCCAAAAAATAAGCTTCATAATTTATAGAGATGTTCTATCGTAAATAATGAAACATACTCTGAAACCCCTTAGCCTCCTCTTGAGGAAAATCCCCCTCTGGGTAGTCTATCCACCATGGGAATAGTATCTAGGTGTCCTTGCCTCGAAGCTCATGGATCAACCCCTCAGACTACACCCATACACCTGAAGGGTGCTTGGAATATACACTCGATCAACACACGTCTCCACAACCAAATACATAAACATTAAAATTCTCTAAGAAACTAATATAATAACAATAACAACTTCTCCACCATGTAATGCAATAAAATAAACATAATAGTATTGTGGTATGCTACTATATAACTGTATACAAGAGGCATTGTGCCATGCATGACAAGTGTGGTTGCTGGTCAACATCGAAGGTCGCATGTATTTGCCCTTTCCAGCTTACGAATGCCTTCTCAAAGTGAATCTTCCTCTAAGATTTGATGGCACTCGTGATACCTACCCCAAAGTCCACCGTGGCTCTCTCTCATGCATGCTAGCTTACAGTGGGTGAGCCCATCTCCAACTTCGCATACAAATGTAGTGTGTACTTGATCAATTGGAACTAGTACACATGACGATGGATCCACATAAAGAACACTCTTTCGGATGGTGGAATCTTGGCATCCCTCATAGCAAAGTCCCCACCCACCAATATGTCAAGAAGTCTACATTTCCTACATTGTGAACGATTGTTATGTTTTTACCTATGTATAAAAATAATTTTAATGCATCGAGAAAGTTAGAGATCTTACTCTCCATTTGGAATATGTGCTCGAGCAATCTTTGCTATCTTGGGAGTAGTGAATTTGCTAGCCTTTTCACCCCATCCCTAGTACGAGATCATTTTCTTGGAAAAACTCCTCTCCATAGTCCGGGTTGGCAATTTGTGCTAGCTCATGTTTCCTCTTAGTAAATAGTGCTTCTATCTCCTTTAGGGCATCTCTGTAATCACTACAACACATCAGGAGCATAGCAGCGTTTCTGGAAGGAAAATATCGAGGGTTTTCAAGATGCTTAGGACCAATCTATCACTACTTTGCATCATTTTTTCGCTGAGCAACACTTTTAGCAGTGCAATACCCAACAGTGAAAAAGCATTGCTAAGAAGCATCTACAGCAGTGCAAAAATGCTGCTATACTGTAAAAATATCATGCTTTTTTGTCACTTCTTTTGCCGCCACGTAGTTTTATCTTTTGAATATAATAAACTTGTACCCTGGGTTTTTTTTGTAGGTTTTTGCCTATCACTTCTACCTCTCCTACCATATCCTCCTCAAGCTCAAGCAAAGTATGTCTACTGTTTTCATTTATCTCCTATGTAAATAAGCTTTCTATGAAAGCTATCTTTTGAGTATTTCCTTTCTCTTTTCTCTCTTTTAAGTTTTTCTTTTCTTCTTTTTTCCTAATTAAGAGCTCTCCATTAAAGCTTCATATGATACGAGATCTTCATTTTTCTTAATACATTTTTTTTCATTGACTTGGTTTAATTTTGTAGGTTTTCAACACATACAAGCCTCACAAGAGATCTCTTTCTTGTATGTTTCTTCTTTCATGCTTTTACATGTTTATAGGGTTTGTAAGTTTTAGGGCTTTTAAGATTAGGGTTTGTTATTAATACATTTTTTCCTTATTTTTATTTGATTTTGTAGGTTTTCAACACATACAAGCTCACAAGATAAAAGATCTCTTTCTTGTATGTTTCTTCTCTTATGCTTTTACATGTTATAGGGTTTGTAAGTTTAGGGTTTGTTTTTTTTCCCATGCTCCATGTCTATTTATGCCGGTAGCTACCTATGCATGCTGATACCTTCCTATGTATGCCGGTGTCAGGCATTTTTCTGAGAAGTGTTGGGTGAGACGGGGTAGTTAGCACAGGTCTTCGGGTTGGCGGCACAAGAGAGGAAGCGGCTACTGGATGTGCAGGGTTCTTTGGTTTGATGGTTTTGGTTGTGGCTGCGATGGCAGGTGGTGCCACTGTGTGAGATGGTGCCGCCTAGAAGAGAAGGATAGAGGTGTTGCTGCTTGGCTGGTGGGGCTGGTAGCATTGCAAAGAAGCTGCCTGTGGCAGAGGAAGTGAGGTTGTGAGGCTGGCAGAGGATCAGCACAGAGAGAGAGAGAGAGAGAGAGGTCTTGGAGTAGCTGCTGCTGGCGACACACACAGAAGTGATGGGTTGCAGAGAAGTTGAGGGTTGCTGGTGGGGCGCTCTCTGAAGAGAGAGAGTGGCCGGGTTCTTTTTGGTGTGGTTGGCACAGCACGCAGGCGAGAGGTTCGTGGTGGCGAGTGAAAAAGCCGACTGTGGGCAGAGGCAGTGGATCATGTGCCAATTGAGGATGTGGTGTATCCTTGGCAGTGAAGGGTCAAAGTGTTGAGGTGCCTGTGGTTGAAGAGGCTTGGTCGTCAGACGCAAGGTTGTAATTCCAGAGGCAGTGTGGCCGTGGTCGAATTCCCTTGGCAATAAATCCAGGCCTGAGCTTTTGTATGGTTGTGTGAGTAAGGCTTTTGTGTCGGTAGAAGCTTGTATGAAGTGTTGATTGGGAATATATTGCTGGGTGTTTACTTTGTCTATGGTGCCCCTGTTTTGTGTCGTCTTTCTGGTGTGGGTGGTGTGGTGCAATGAGAGAAGTGTTCCAGCCACCACCGGTGGCTGGTGGTGCCCCTGTTCGTGTGTGTGTTTCCAAGGCTGTTGGAGTGGACAGCTATAGAGGCAGGTGATTCCGTGTCCGGAATTTCCGACAGCTTTCAGGTGTCCCCACTGAGGAGAGCTTAGGTGTTGTTCTTTGCCTAGAAGGGTGTATGTCCCACTGAGGAGAGCTCTGGGATTGTTACAGGTTTTCATGATGTGGTCTTATCCAGAGTTTCATGGCAGCAAGGGTGAGGATGTGTGTGACTTTTTGGAGCAAATGGAGTTGGCATGCATTAGCAATCATGTGATAGATGAAGAGCAGGTTTTGAAGCTGATAAAGATTTTCTTATAAAGATTTTCTTGAAGGGAGATGCCCGAAGCTGGCTTAAGGATTTTGAAGCACAAGATGCGGCATGTGAGCTACATGGTGTTTTGACCTTAGACAGGTTGAAAGAAGGCCTTAGACAGGTTGAAAGAAGGCCTTCGGAGTGTTTTCAGCAAGCAGAGGATTCTAGTGTGCTTTGGCAGGAATTGAGCATCTTGAAGCAGGTACATGGGCAATCACTGGATGATTTTGTGAAGGTATTTACATGTCTGTGGGGTAAGTGGTGTATGACATTGAAGCAGGGAATTCCTCCTATGTTTTTGAAGAAGAGCTTGTTTATTGATGGTTTGCTACCCCATTTGAAGGTCAGGGTTGAGTTGAAGAATCCCAAGTCATTTGATGATGCAGTTAGGGTTGCTAGGGAAAAGAAGGCAAGATTTTGAAGCAGATGGAGATGGGTATTTATCCGTATGAAGGTGTTGTGTCTGCAAGGGATATGCATGTAAATTTGGTTGAGGTGGATAAGAGTCCTATGCAAAGTTTGATTAGACAGGAGCCTCAAAGGCCTATACAGGTGCAAAGGGGAATGTTTTATGTGCCTTCCGATTTTTTTCCAAAGTCTTTAAAGCATGTGAAGGATGATGAAAAGCAGGATGAGGAATCCAGGTCAAGGTTTGAGACTTTTGCAGATGAGGAGTTGCCAGTGGATTCTTCTTTGGATTTGGACATCATAGCTGCTCATGATGATGATTTGGAATGTTCTATTGAAGATCATTTGTATTTGGATCTGGATGATATGCATGCACATGGAAGTAAAGAGGATGATGCCTTGGAATTGGCTAATTATAAGAAGGAAGAGGAGTTGGATACAGAATGCTTTAAGGATGATTCTTTGCCAGATTCTACAAGGGAGGAGGATGGGGTAGAGACTTGTGATGAAGTGAAGATGGTTTGTGATGCGGATGTGGAGAGTGTGGAGGAAGATCCTATTGTTATGGATTTTCTTGGACAGCTTGATGATGGTATGGTTCCTGTGGTGAATGGTATGGATATTTTTCCATTTGATGCATTATGTGCTGGGGAGTCTTCGGACGACAATACCAGGGGGGTTGGCAACATTCAAAAAGGTATGCATGTAGATTTGGCTGATGAAGAGCGTTGTGATATGAGTATTGTGCTTGAGAATGATATATGGGAAGTTGCTAGCCTTGATGAACAGGAGCCCGAGATAGACATGGATGCAGATATGGTTGAGAGTGTAACTAAGGCTTCTTTGCGTGTCGCTGAGATGCTAAAGGCAAAGTCCATGGAGGACAAGGGTTCTGAACCAGTTGAGCTGTATGGTTGTGAAGAGATGCCTATTCTACAAGAGTTGGAAGTGCTTGTGGACATTGCTGATGAAAAGGATTTGGATTTTTGTGTGGATAAAGGTCAAACTATTGGAACCTCGCCTTCACTGGTATTAATGAATTGGATGCTAGATGTTGCAATGCCACAGGTTTTGAAGACAAGGAGGTTTGTTGTGGGTGAAGTGTTCTTTTATGGTTTATTTGAAGAACGAAGGAAAGAGAGTGATGCTGTGTGGTCAGAGTCGGTGAATGCTTATCAGATGATGGATGGAAATGATTTTGCGGTGCGTATGGTTGATGTTTGGTATGTAGTGATACAGCCATTGTTTTTCACAGATGTTGGGAAATGGGATGGTGAGTTACAAATGTTTCCTTTTGATCCCGGTGTGGATAGCTATTGGACTTATGATTTTTGCTGCTGAGCATGAATGCTCTAGCAGATGGGGGGTTGGCAAAGTATGTCAGGCATTTTTTTGAGAAGTGTTTTGGGCTTGTGTACATACGGATGCATGGCATGTGTGAAGGTTTTGCCCTGGAATGCCTTGGCAGATGTACAGTGTGGATGGTTTTGCGGTAGGCTTGTGCAGGTTTTTCCGGAGTATGGTCCGCTGGAGATGATATCAACCACTCGGGTGCTCTGACTGTGTACGCATCCAAGAAACTAGGCACTGGAAGATTGCATTTGAAGGTATACATGGAAGCATGGGCAATTAAAAGTTGAAGGGGCCAAGGTCGCATTGAACATGGTGTGGAAAGCATTGGGGTTGCCATCTTTTAGGCTTTTTATAAAAATTAAAAAATAATCAACGTGGCCAGCTTGTTGAAAAGCCACTTGGCCGCTTGTTCAATTGCCAGCTACCTTGCCAGCACATCATCTGGAAGGTTGGCGAAGAGGTGGACCAGCGTAGAAGAGTGGAGTCGGCACTGGAAGGTGAGGGCCGCCTAGAAGAAGGATGCCTCTTTGACGAAGAGGCTGCTCTGGTCATTCTGCAGAGACAAACACGAAGGGAGCTGCCACCTTTGAAGCTGGCGTGGAGGCGCAAGGGTAAGCATGCAGGCGCTCTGGTGAGCGTGGAGAGCTCACGACTGGAAGGAGTTCAAGCTGCTGCTAGCGAGCTGCAAAGGACAGGAGAGGCTTCTCTAAAGAAGGCGCAGGGCAGCTGCTGCGGGCGACTGGAGACGCCGACATACAGGTGCTAGCGGTGACTGGAGCAGCGGGGCAGAGCAGCTGGCGAAGAGGAGGCGGAGGGCTGCAACCAGAAGTGATGGCTGGCGCTGTGAGGGGAGCCGCATTGGTGAAGCCCTATAGCCAGGAGACGTTAGTGAGGTGAGGCCGTCGGTGGTTAGCGACCAGAGAGAGGAAGGTGCTGTGGCTAAGGCTAGTGAGGTGGGCGACGGGCGCCAGACGGCACAACCGGATGCAGGAGGGCCAGTAGGCACTGGGTGAGACGGGGCAGTTAGCACAGGTCTTTGGGTTGGCGGCACAAGAGAGGAAGTGGCTACTGGATGTGCAGGGTTCTTTGGTTTGATGGTTTTGGCTGTGGGCTATGATGGCAAGTGGTGCCACTGTGTGAGAGGGGGCCCTGGAAGAGAAGGATAGAGGTGTTGCTGCTTGGCTGGTGGGGCCGGTAGCACTGCAAAGAAACTGCCTGTGGTGGCAGAGGAAGTGAGGTTGTGAGGCTGGCAGAGGATCAGCACAGAGAGAGAGAGAGAGAGAGAGGTCTTGGAGTAGCTGCTGGCGACACACACAGAAGTGATGGGCTGCAGAGAAGTTGAGGGTTGCTGGTGGGGCACCCCCTGAAGAGAGAGAGTGACCGGGTTCTTTCTGGTGGTTGGCACATCACGCAGGCGAGAGGTTCGTGGCAAGTGAAAAAGCCGACTGTGGGCAGAGGCAGTGGATCATGTGCCGATTGAGGATGTGGTGTTCCTTGGTAGTGAAGGGTCAAAGTGTTGAGGTGCGTGTGGTTGAAGAGGCTTGGTCGTCAGACACAAGGTTGTAATTCCAGAGGCAGTGTGGCCGTGGTCAAATTCCCTTGGCAGTAAATCCAGGCCTGAGTGTTTGTATGGTTGTGTGAGTAAGGCTTCTGTGTCGGTAGAAGCTTGTATGAAGTGTTGATTGGGAATATATTGCTGGGTGTTTACTTTGTCTATGGTGCCCCTGCTTTGTGTCGTCTTTCTGGTGTGGGTGGTGTGGTGAACAGTGAGAGAAGTGTTCCAGCCGATGGCTGGAACACTTCTCTCACTGTTCACCACTCCAACAACCTTGGTGTGGTGAACAGTGAGAGAAGTGTTCCAGCTCGGTGGGGCTGGTGGTGCCCCCGTTCGTGTGTGTGTTTCCAAGGCTGTTGGAGTGGACAGCTATAGAGGCAGGTGATTCCGTGTCCGGAGTTTCCGACACCGGTACCTACCTATGCATGCTGGTAGCAACCTATGGAAGCCGGTAGCAACCAATGCATGCCGGTAGCTTCCTACGCATGATGGTAGCTTCCTACGCATGTCGATACCTTCCTACGCATGTCGATAGCTTCCTACGCATGTCGATAGCTTCCTACGCATGCCGGTAGCAACCTTCTTATGATGCCAGTAGCAACCAATGCATGCAGGTGGCTTCCTACGTCGCATGCGGGTGGCATGTTGATAGCTTCTAATGTATGCCAGTAGCTTTCTATTCATGTCGGTATAGCTTCCTAAGCATGCCGATAGCAACCTATGGAAGCCGATAGCAACCTATGGATGCCAGTAGTAACCTATCTAGCAACCAATGCATGCCAGTAGCTTCCTTAACATGGAGTAGCCTCCTATGCATGCTGGTAGATTGTTACGCATGCTGGTAGCCAATGGATGCCGATAGCTTCCAACCCATGCTACTAGTTTCCAGCCCATGCTGCTAGTTTCCAACGCATGCTCGTAGCTTCCAACACATGCCGCTAGCAACCTATGGAAGCCAGTAGTAACCCAATGCATGCTGGTAGCTTAGCAACCAATGCATGCCGGTAGCTTCCTACGCACGCCGATAGCTTCCTATGCATGTCGATAGATTCCTACGCAAGCCAGTAGCAACCATTGCATGCCCGTAGCTTTCAACGCATGACGGTAATTTCCAACGCTCCTGGTAGCTTCCAATGCATGCCGGTAGCAACCTATGGAAGCTGATAGTAACCAATGCATGCCGGTAGCTTCCTATGCATGCTGGTAGCTTCCTACGCATGCCGGTAGCTTCCTAACGCATGCCAATAGAGACCAATAGATGTCGATAGCAACCAATGCGTGCCATAGTAGCAACCAATGCATGCCGGCGGTAGCTTCCAATGCATGGCGGTAGCTTCCTATGCATGCTGGTAGCAACCTATGAAAGCCGGTAGTAACCTATGCATGCCGGTAGGAACCTATGGAAGGCAATAGTAACCCATGCATGCCGATAGCAACCTATGGAAGCCGGTAGCAACCTATGCATGCTAATAGCAACCTATGGATGCTAGTAGCTTCCAATGCATATGCTGGCAGCAACCAATGCACATGCCAGTAGCTTCCAACGCATGCCGGCAGCTTCCAACACATGCCGATAGCAACCTCTGGAAGTCGATAGAAACCTATGGAAGCCGGTAGCAACCAAATGCATGCTGGTATCTTCCTATGCATACCTGTAGCTTCCTACCCATGATGCCGATAGCAACCTATGCATGCTGGTAGCAGCCTATGCAAACCGGTAGCAACCTATGGAAGCTGGTAGTAACTTATGGAAGCCGGTAGCAACCAATGCATGCCGGTAGGCAACTAACGCATGCCGGTAGCATTCAACGCATGCTGGTAGCTTCCTATGCATAAGAGTTTTAAGTATTTATGTTTTTTCTTGGATAGATGGCAAATAACTTGAGGCGTGATGTTACACATGAAGGAGGAGTCAATATCCCACAATATTTGTAAGTATATATTAGTCTCAAATTGTATCTTATCTTTTAATTAAAGAAGGTTATCTTAAATAATAACTTTCTAAAATGTTCATTTATTTGTATGTCTATAGCTTGAAGCAGTGGACTACCCCCTATGTAAGATGAATATGATTTTGTACTACAACGAGGTTTGCAAGCTCTATTTGATAGGGTGCAAGATGAAGGATATATTGTTATTACTAAAGGAGATGCTTGGCAAGCATGGCAAGTAAGTACATTCCTAACCCCTAAACCTCTTTGTTTTTACAAAACTGATTTTCACTTGTGTTAGTTTTATTGGGTTTTAAGATCATGTAACTAGAAACAGTGGTGCAAATGTCCATGCTGGTAGCAATGGAAATGTGAGAAGTGAAGGGCCTGAAGTTGCAAGGAGCAATACCAATCGCATAGCATGAGATCTAGATAGCCCGTAGCTCTATAGGTTTTTATTACGCTTTATCTTGTATAGGAGGTTTTTGGAAACATACACTTATGTAATCTCGCTAAGTATTGTAATTGAATTTTGACATTCCTAAAACCATGGTTTGAAAATGTCTTTTCTTTTTGGTATTTGTCAAGTTTTACATTAAACTTGTCCATGTGATTATGTGAAGTTATGTTAGTTTTACTGTGTCTACATTAGAAAAAAAAGTGGTGGGGTAGACTTGGGAGTCCTTTGCAGACTCCCCAATCTGCCCCAACTTTTTTTAATTATGCAGTACTTTCCCTCCTCAGCACAGAAAACTCATTGCAACGAAAATAGCAGCATTTTTAGTAGCAAGGATATAGGCCCGACATCTACGTACCCTTCTAGTTATAAAAGCGCTGCTCATCACTACTAAACCCTCATTCTGTTGTAGTGAATTCTTGACAAACATTTCTACATTCAAAAGGTATTCTCTACTCCCTCGCTCACGCAAGCCACTGATCTTGGCTTGGTACATGGCATCAAACTCTGACTGCAATGCATTTATGTTTAAGAAATAGATTTCGAAGTCAAAACATGGCTTTACTATGGTTTGAGAATGAGGTACGCATATACCTTGAAAACTAATTGTGAGAGGCATGTCATAGTAAGCTTCAACCAGTTCGATTTGTTAGATCCCCGATGAGTAATAGCTTTCTTGACCCATGCATGATCAGCATCATTGAACTTTTACAACAAGGATTGTGGATTGGCAAGGCCCACATGTTGCATCATAAATATATCATGTTGCATTGTTGGCACATGAATAGTAGTGACCCTGTAAATTTCGCATGCATATAAGATAAGGTAAATGATGACATATAAGATGTTTTTTCATTTGATACACAAAGAACAATGTACAATACACTTACTTGTTTATCATGTGCAGCACCAATAAGCACTCTGCCTCCTCCTCCTCAAGGAATTGGACCACTCTACAAATCACCTTGGGAACATTCTCTCTTTTAACTCGATTTGTTTTTTCCCATTATTTTCATGCTTTGAGTCGATATCTTCCATCCCATACAATAAACATCTTCCTAGCCATGTGTTGCCATCCTTTTGTCTGCTCTAGGTATCATGTCAAACTCAGCTCAACGATGGCAGGTCGTGACCGAATTCACTTTGACAGTCGAATGGAAAGGGCACTTGGCTAGGGAATCCCTTAGAGACAATGAATACTGCCTTTGTTGATTGGTATGTGCTCTCTTCCATGCTTTTAATTAACCCCTTGTTGATGGAATCCCGTTCATATGGATTGTTGGGTTTGAAGGAGGTGACAAAGTGGCACTTTAGGAAGGTGGTTAATGATTATTGACCAAGTGTTCCTCCACCCAATTCGTGGAGATGTGTCGATCAACCACTTGGCCAAAACTCTCCTTTACAAACTCCTCTTCTTTGGAAATTGTTGTTTGCAGGTTTGAAGAAAGCCTTGTATGGCTTAAAACAAGCACCAAGAGCATGGTCTGACAAGATTTCTAAATATCTTGTCACTATTGGCTTTCATGTAGCCAATGCAAATTTCTCACTGTATGTGAGACATGGTGATAGAGGGGTTGTGCTTGTTGTCATCTATGTAGATGACTTGATCATTACGGGGGACCATGATGCAGAGATCTTTGATGTAAAGATCTTGCTTAGACAGAAGTTTGAGATGAAGGATCTGGGGGAGCTCAGTTATTTCTTGGGCATTGAGGTGATTAGGTCACCACATGGTATTGGATTACTGCAAAGACAGTATGGCTTGGACATGTTGTCCAAGTATGGTATGAAAGGCTGTAAGCCTATTTCCGTGCCATTGGATCAGAATGGCAAGTTGAGTGCAGATTCAGGAGATATCTTGGAGGATCCTACTATGTATAGGAACATATTAGGAAGCTTGATCTATATGACGATCACCAGACCAGATTTGAGCTATGCTGTTGGGTTGGTGAGTCAGTTTATGCAGGTTCCACGGAAACCGCATTTGGATGCATTGAGACGCATACTTAGGTATGTGAGGTTTACTTTGCATTGTGGACTATTCTATGAGACTGGGACAGAGATATGTGTACATGGGTACACAGATGCTAATTGGGCTGGTAGTATCTCATATAGAAGATCTACCAGTGGATTCATGTTTTCTTTGGGGAGTGCTACTGTGACTTGGAGCAGCAAGAAGTAGCCTACGGTTGCTCTATCCAGTACAGAGGCCGAGTACAGAGGAGCTGCTATGGCAGCATGTGAGGTAGCTTGGTTGAGAAAGCTACTTGTAGATTTGGGTCTATCAGTGGGATAGACAAGTTATCATTTTCTGTGACAACATTAGCAGTATACAGTTGGCCAGGAACCCAGTCTTTCATGCTCGCACGAAGCATATACAGGTCCACTACCACTTTGTCAGAGAGAAGGTCTTGGCAGGAGAACTTGACCTTGTTTATGTCAGCACAGAGGATCAGGTAGCTGACATCTTCACCAAAGCATTGGGTACAGAGAAGCTCCGCAGATTCAGGGCTTCGCTTGGTGTACATGAGATGGAGTTGAGCTCGAGGGGGAGTGTTGAGATATCGAGCTCGTCTAGTGAGGCGGTGGACACTGACGACCCGCCTGGGGGATAGGCCCCACACTTACACCACTGGCATGGTTGGTGAGATCATGGGTGATATGCGGCCAGTGGGATGACAGGCTGTGTGACAGCCATTCTAGAGACTGGCATAGTTATAGCGCCGGCTCATTTAGTTGGGTTCACACTATAGAGAACCCGTGTATGTATTGGTTGAATACCTTTCATATTGTGTGTACTCTTATCTTTTATATGGTGTGTTGAGTGTTGAGTGAAGACAAAGAAGATTTCCAGCCTCTCACCTTGTGTGTTCTCTACTAGGGTTTTGTGAGTGTGTGTGTGCTTGCAAAAGCTCAAGCTCTCTTCCCCCCTGCATCTTTTCAATGCCGTGCTATATATACATGTAGGAGCAACTAGCAGTAGGTATTGGGTCCAGCCCCTGAATAGGCCCATGACTAGATAATATCCAGTTAGCGAGCATAAAAGCCAGTCAACTACCCCCACGTCTAGCACCACCTGGCTGGCTATAACCAGGTCTAGTCAGCCAGTAAAAAAACAGGCCCTCTTGGCTAGCAAGCTACTACAGCCAACCAAGGAAAAAACTACAGCACCCCCATGTGGAGAAAAATTGGGGAAAAAATGGATAATGAGAGAAAAATGGAGAAACTCCTACGCGGGCAGGCACACCCACAAAAAATGGCCCACTCCCTACTAAGTAATATGTACAGATAGGAGATGGCTGCTAACACCCACTCTTAGCTCCTGGATGTGGAACCAATCCCAATGAGCTGGAGTGTTGATGGAGAATCTCCTGAGGTAGAGGCTTTCTAAAGAGGTACGCCACATTGTCGTTTGTCTAACAAAAGACTAGCAAGATGTCATTAGCAAAAATCTTCTCTCTAAAGGTATAATTTTTGTAAGAAGATTTTGACTCACGCAAAGCAATATTAGAGCCTTACTGTTGTTGATGCCTGCAAGTATCCTGCCTGTGAATTGATTATGACCTAGATTAAGGTATTGTTACTTAAAGCCGTGATTTGGGATGCAATACCACCATCAAGGTTTTTGAGTGGCAAAGATAGCCAAGTGAGGTTACCGAACCTAGCTTTGGTGTCAAGAAAGGGCCCACTGAGTGCATTTTTCCCTAAAGCTAGCACTTGCAACAAGTTTAATGAGCCCAAGGTGCTTAGTATAGTGCCACTCAAGTTGTTTTGTTATAAGTACAGGTATTGGAGGCTTTTGCAAACTCCAATCTCAATGGGTTGAATGAGTCCAGAGTGCTTAGTATAGTGCCAGTTGTAACAAAGTGGAATGGTCTCATATGAATAATAGGCCTAAGGCCAATTGACCATGCCCATGGACCACAATTATGGTAGTGTGAAAAGGGGGGTCTTGTATATAGGCTACATACACCATATTTTGGTACCTTTTTGATAATCAAGAATATACAAGTCTTATGCTCTCTTAACTCTCTAATCTTAGGCTAATCTCCATAATCTAAGATAATCCAAGGCTAATGAGGCTAAATCTAGGTTGCCACTTTCTTTCATTGGTATTACAGCCATGTCCTTGATCTAATGTTCTCGAATTTTTCAAAATTTCTGCATTTTCTTGGACTTTCTTGATTTCTTGATCAAGAAATGGGCATGGTGATTGTGAGATGATGGGAGGGGGCTATGGGTCACTGTGGACCAAAATCTGGGATAGCCGCTCCAAATTTGAATTGGGGGAAATTTTGCTAAGCAAGGTTAGTGATTAATCCAAAACGTTTAAGATTGTCTCTTCTTTCTTGGTTGATTTTGGAGTGATGTAAGGCTTAGACCTCTGGTTATAGCTTGCCATATCTTATGGTTTTGACTAAGGAGGTGTTAAGCTTCTCAATGAACCTACTCTTGATGAAATTCGTGGAGGATTTCTACTCGATGGCTGCATGCCCAGTCCCATCTATTGGAGCCAAATTTCACCATTGGAGCTTATCAAGGCTTGTGGAAGGCATTCAACACAGTGGTTATCATAATGGTTGAAAACGGCAGCGATTGTGACATTTTCTCTATGTACCGACTCTGTTGTACGCTACAGGGACCAACAAATGCATGAAATCTACAGATCGTGATCCCATGGAGGAGTCTTAAGGCCATTATATGGCTTGCCTAAGCTTTAATAAAGATTAAGAAAACCATAGGACACCATCTACTAGTGAGGAAATGACGATGATTTCCAGCGAAAACGGTGCTTTTATCCAGTCCGACTATGCGCGATTCAGGCCCTAAGAAGCTGCGTTTGGAATCAATTCAAGTCATAGAGTTTTACATCCAGCTTTAAGTGAGTGATTGTATTTGAAATGGCTTCAATTGATTGCTTCTTTGGATGCTCAAACTGTGCAATGACTATATGCAACTATATGCCCTCAATTGAAGCATTAGAGAAGTGCTAAACAAGAATTGAGCATTCTTGTCATTCTCATGGAAGCTACATATATGCCCTCAATTGAAGCATTAGAGAAGTGCTAAACAAGAATTGAGCATTCTTGTCATTCTCATGGAAGCTACATATATGCCTAAATTGCAATTAGGGGTTTTCACTTCATATTGATGATTTGTTTTGGAAATATTGGTCTCACATGGTCAAGATTGAGTGCATTGTGATGACATTGGAGTTGCTTATGGCACATTGCATGCATAGTAGTGCATGGAGATATGCTATGATTCACATGGTTGGCTTTCATGCGTTTCCTTGAGCTTTTGATAAAGGATTTGGTATCGGATACATTGAAATATTATGCTTATGAATTGTAATGATGGGGCATGCAACTATAGGTGTCAATTGTAAGTGAAATTCATATACACTTTCAAGTTCATGCTGTATAACACACACACACTTATTCACATTTAAATTTTTAGTAAGCAAGTGATATGTGAGGGTACCTTGGCATTTGGAGGAGGAGAAGTCAGGGGGAGTATGTCTTGAATCCGCTTGCTGTGAGTGCATTGAAAAAGCAGTAAGGTGGAGGATTAGGTATCGGTGGTGAAGAAATGGCCCCAACTTGTGCCTAGTTTCGACCTAGGTACAAGGGTGGGAAGAGCTTGGCTAGGGGATTGGCAAGCTCCAATGCTCCACATCGACTTCCAAGTGCCTATTGAGGATGCATTTTTTTGGGCATGGATTTGGCAATCATGGGATTTAGTATTGCAATTGATTTGAGTCAATTTGATATTGAGATTTGGTTGCATAAAACAAAGGAGGTGCTATTAAATTTTTTACAAAAAGCACGTATGCAAGGAACTTGAGGTTACATGTGGATGCCAAGTTACATTTATGCCTTAAAATAAGGTCTGCGACACTACCAAAGAAAAGGGGAAGTGTGGATTGTGATTGGAGAGAAGTTTAACAGTTTTCTACCGTGGCATTAAACCCTAATTTAATCCGAGAGGGTTAGGGCTACTTTCAAGGTGTTTGCATAGTTTCATTCTACTCTCCAATGGCTACGTTTGGAGCCCTCAAGTGTTCTATTCGGACTCCGTTTACTTCTCCAATTGACAAGTCTACCCGTAAGAAGGCTGTCTAGTCAAAAGTAACACTTCATTTTGGCAAAGTGAGAATAGGGCTAGGTTTCCCGTACCCTAAGCTTCCCATCTAGCCTTAGACTTCACCATTCAGACACCTGAGCTATCTGCTACATCCATTTTTCCATTGGATACCCTATTTCTATAGAAATTAGAGTTTCTGGACTGAGCCTATTTTGACATCACAGTTGAATAGTATACTCTTTTCTCACTGCGGTAAGCTAAAGACTTCAAGAACAGGACTCATTTCCTTGCTCAAAGTGGCAAATTACTCACCGGTTGACTTTCCAAAGACGTCAAAACAAAGAGTATTTGTGCATTGACCTTGGTCAAAGTGATTATACACGGGGGTTCTACACATCATTGCCTCTCTATAGAGCTAAAGAGCTTGTAAATTGAAGTTTGGTAACCCTTCCAAAGGTCTTTGGAGAAATTTAGATCGAAGGGAAAACTCAACAAGGGGAACTACAAGGAAACTCTTGAGTACGAAGTGGGCACATCGGAGGCAAGATAAGATGTAAATCAAGTTGCTCAAGGAGTTTTGCAAGAAGAAATTGGTGGGAACTCCAATGAAGGGATGAATCAAGAGGCAAATGTTCCACAAATCCCTAAAGAAGGCGGGGACATGAACATGAATAACATGTTTAATCTCATGCAAACCATGATTGAAAGAATGGACCAGAGATTTCAATTTATGGTGAAAAGTTTTGACTCTATGAGCAAGGAGTTGCATAATGGGATCTCAAGCTTGAGGCAAGATGCGGATAGAGGCAAACAAGCTTATGGTGGACCTATGTTGCATCCATATGCACCAAATTCTTTTCCACCAATGGGGCCACTAGCTTATAGATATTTTGTGGGACCTTCACATGGGAATGCATTGCACACTCCTCAAGCTACTATGCACCATGTTGATGGGAGTCATGGGTCTATTCTAGGAAAGGTCAAGATGTCTCTGTCATTGATGCATCACAGTGGAGCAAGTATGCCCGGTATGCCTATGCATGGTCCTATGAATGGGGTTTCTTCAAGGCAAGGGAGAAATGTGGACAAAAGCAAAGGCATTGTTTTGAAAGAATCAACAGTGAATGGAAGTTGTAATCATCCACACATGAGTGGACAACACTTTGATGAGATGGGTCATAATCCACACATGAGTGGATAACACTTTGAAGAGATGGGTCATAATCCACACATGAGTGGATAACACTTTGAAGAGATGGATCACCATCCTTCACACATGGGTAGTCATCACTTTGATGAGATGGTTCATCATTTTAATGGCATGGAACCTAATCATGGTAGACCTCATCACTTCAATGAGTTTGTCGGGGAATCATGTTAGACCAGTGGAGCATAGACCGCATGCTCATCATCAAGGTGGTGATGAAGATGAGTTTAAGGGAGTGAAGGACAAGTTTGAAAAGACGAAAGGGAGCTTGAGCTCTTTCAAGCACACACACACTCACACAAACCCTAGCAAAGAACACATAAGGTGAGAGGCTGAAAATTCTTCTTCTTCTTCACACAATAAAAGAGGTCTACAAAGAAGATAAAGTGACTAACACACATAATAGAGTATATATAAGCAATCCATAATGTGAACACGCTAAGTGGAGTGGGTAGGAGTGGAGTAGTTGGTGTATAGTCCACCTGGGTAGGTGCGGACTAGTTGGTATAGTCCACCTGGGTAGGTGCGGACTAGTCGGTGTAGTCCACCTGTAGAATCTCTGGCGAAGATATATCGGTGCCAGCTACCAAACCCGCCAGTGATGTAAATGTCGAACGATCATGCAGGCGCCTTGTGAGTGTCAGCTCATGTTGAGCTTGATATCTCAACAAAGTTGACTTTTACCAAGTTGAGGGGTAAAGGCTCAACCAATGAGGAGTTTGAAGAATGGATTGAGAAGATAGAGCTTTACTTTGAACTTAGTCGTCGTGTGATAGGGCCAAAGTCTTATTTGCTACTTTGCATCTAGAAGATTATGCCCATGTATGGTGGCGGCACTTGAATGCTCCCACGGCTACTTGACTACTACTTGGGATGATTTCAAGAATGAGATGAGGAGAACCTTTGTTTCAGCCCTCAATAGATCAAGGATGGTGGAGAAATGGGATGATCTCACTTAAACGGGCAATGTTAAGGACTATGTGCACAAGTTTATGAAGTTTTCACTTCATGTGGAAGGTTTGAGTGAGGAGTGCAAACTAAGGAATTTTATCAAAGGGCTGCAAAACAACATCAAGGTTGGTGTGGATGCTCAAAGCCCCAACACCATCAAGGAGGCCATGCTTCTTACGGAGATCTATGAGGCAAAATATACACATGCTAGTGGATCAAGGGATGGATTTAGGGCTGATATTGGCACTTCAACTTTGGAAAAATCTTCAAGTGGAGTTTCTTATCACATGGGTCCTCTCCTAGATTCCCAACCGTCTATGGAAGAGGTGGAAGAAGAAATTTCAAATTTGGTAATTCTTTTTCTCGACCTCCACATGGTGATGGGAAGCAAGTTGATGCAAAAGCATCTAACAAGAGCAAGGTTTTGGGAGAACATCATATTAATCACCTAAAGGAAAAGGGTTTATGCTACAAATGTGGTGACAAGTGGAACAAGGATCACTGGAAGGTTTGTAAGGCCTGGCACTAACCATGATTCTCACACCGAACCTTGCCATGAAGATGTTAAGGAGGATGTGGATGAGTATGAGGAGTACTTTGAAGATGCCAACAAACGAAGTTGAGGATGTAGAGAAGCATGGTGAATTTCCCTTTGATTTGGGTGGATTAAAGGAGGGATATGTTAACTATGATGATGGGTTACCAATGCCTATGTGTGCTTATCATGACAAAGATAATATGGCTAATCTATGCAATATCTCAAATGATGTCTATGCTGGTTGTAAAGGAGCCACTACATTAAGGTTGAAGGCATGCATCTCTATGTGTGATTGAGCCCTTAACCTTATCCTTAGTATTGTTCATCGTGTTGGAGAGAGGGTTGTGTTAAGGGATGTATATAATGCTTGGATTGAGATTGCGGTATCATATCACTTAGTTTGTTTCATTAATTAGGGTTTAGGTAGTGTAGGTTACCTCTAACCCTCACTCTCTCTTCATTTATCTCCTCGAGAGCTTATGTGAGGAAGAAAGTGTTTGGGACTCAAGCCTCCTATATGTCTTTTATCAAACGGCAACTCTTGGGAGCACAAAAAGGCTACACAAGGCATGTAGGAGAAATTAATCTCTCCCGTTATATGCACCTTTTTTTTTGTTTTCTGGAAAATTTATGGTTATAAACATGGCTAAAAATGCGATTAAACCATGGTTATAATTATGGTTCTAATGCGGCGTAGATGTGAACGTGTAGGCAGATTTTCAATTACATGTATTATTGTGAAACACGATTTTCTCTCTCTAGATCCTTTGATTTCTTCCCAAATAGAAATGTGGCTATACCCCCCCAATTTCTTGTAGTAGTGAAACACACACACACACACACACACACACACACACACACACACACACACACAAATTAAGAAAAAAACTTTGGGGGGTTCACCTAAGAATATGTAAGTATACCACATGAGTTCAAATGAAGGGGTTTTTAATTCAAAATTTTAAAGTAAGTTTAAAATATTATATTTACAAAATGGGTTTTTTAAATTGATTTTGAAAAGAAACCCATAAGTCTATAAAGAAAAAGGGGTTATTTTATTCATAAAAAATTTACAAGTAAGGGAATTTTTAAATACTCCTTAAACACACGTGATACATAGGGGTTCTTAGTAGTGCACTCTCCGAGAAAAAACCCAACCATTTTGAACAAGTTAAAAGTATCAAAGGTGAAGAATATAACAAGAGTTCAACTAACTAGTGCAACCAAGACAATATTAGATAATTTGGAAAAAATATCACAATTTGGGAATTAGCTTTTGAATATAGTTTTGGTCATATCTTGAGCATATTAAATCCAATTTTATCAGAGATTATAGATTTAGATTCTACTCTTATATATCTTTCCAATGATATGTCACGTAACGGGGTTTTGACAAAATCTTGGATAGGTTCACCTTGATCCCATTTTTCAAATGGGAATGGGATTTTTCCAAATTATCTAATATGGTGTTAACCCAAGAAGATCTTAGTGCTACACTAACCATCACTATGTGAAGGCCAATGAGTACTCCGGTCACTTAAAGCTAGAGTACCACACAACTAATCACTTAAAGCTAGAGTACTAGACCACTACAAGTCACTAGAAGAAAAAGTATTTTATCACTAAAGGTCACTTAGAGCCATAGACACTAAGTAGTACTAAACCACAATAAGTCAATTAAAGCCAGAGTATTGGACCACTACATTACAAGAGAGATCAAAGAGAAGATCACTCATCATCTCCTTGACTTCAATCTACATATCCATTTTGGTAGACAACATTCTCTTCTCCTAGTTTACGTAGTAATTTCCATATGAATTCGTAACCCACCTTCTCCATGATTTATGACTTGAGGCCAACACCACCTGTGCCCCAATCCAACTTGTTATTCAAGAGGAGGGATGAAAAATAGAGGAGTGGTGAGGGGGTAGCTTACTTTTTTCTGAAAAAAAAATCCCGAACAAGTTTGCAAAGGAAACTTGATGAGGACACACACACACACACACATGCATACATACATATATACACACACATACATACATACATAAATACACACACACATGTATGTATGTATATACACACACACACATACATACATACATACCTATATATTTTAAATATATACATGCTATCCTTACTATGTAAGCATTATTATTGTAACATATATACTTATATATTTGTTATATTTTAAGTAGGAATCATTACTACGTAAAAGGTATTATTATATTATGATATATATAATATATAAATAAAATCTATTATACATATATTTAAAACATATAATAAGTATACATATAATACATAACATATAATGTAATTATATAATTATTATTCCATAATAATTTTTTAAAGATAGTTATGTACATAATAATAAATCTTATGTATATTACATATATAAAAGATTTATTACACATATGAAATCTTATTATATGAAATATTATATAATAGTAATATATATGCGATACTTGTGTGTGTGTGTGTGTGTGTGTGTGTGTGCACGTACAAAGAGAGAGAGAGAGAGAGAGAGAGAGAGAGAGGAGACAGAGATACATAGGTATGTATGTGTGTATATGCAGTTGCAGTATGCATGTATATATATACATATATATAATATTATATATAATATATAATATATATATATATAGTAAATTATGTATAGGACAATTATATATTGTGTGCATGACATATCTTTATTAGTTATGCAAAAGGGCGATCAGGTGTTGAACCTTTTAAGTTTTGTAATTGCATCAAAGGGTGACATATGTGTATGACATTTCAACCCTTGGCCACCCTTTCGATCAAATGTGGTCATCGAAAAGTGTAGTCTGTGTCCACCCTTTGAACCCTTGGTGTCCACAAGGGTGATCATGTGTTTGGTCTTTTGAATCTCACTTGCCCTCTTAGAGGAGTGAAAGGGTGGACCTCATGCTTCTATCCTTTTCTCGTTGTCCTTTCCAACCCCTATTTTTGGAGTGGTTATTTTAAGGGGCATGCTTTACAAGTAAGGGGTTAAGTTATATACCAAGTGACCATATGTGTTGTTTGAGGTCTCAATATAGTGAAGGTAGGTGAAGTTTGACTTGTTGTTTTGTAGCACTCTTAAAAAAAGACTCACCCCTTGAAAGGGCTCTCGATCACCTTGCCTAGACAGGTGAGATATTAACGCTTTGAGTCATGGAGTTCACTAAGGACAATGTAAGATAGCTCGTGAGCTCGACAGGAGGTGTTTTGTTTGTCATGGACTTACATAAAGAATTACGTGCACGGGCTCGCGGTGGGAAAAGTGAGGAAGGTGTAAGTTTGGCCTCACCGCCGAAATTTATAGACAAGGGCATTAAGTGGGTGGTATTTAAAATGTAAAAAAAAAATTATAGACAAGGGCATTAAGTGGGTGGTATTTAAAATGTTAAAAAAAATTTATGCATAAGGGCATTAAGTGGGGGTGGGGGTACTCAAATTGTAAAAAAATTATAGTTGAAGAATGCATATGAGCCTCCAAGGGCTTTCGAACATCCAAGGGCTTTTGGTAAAGTGAAAGTGCTAGGGTGAATGATCGAACAAGGCACACGTCTCGACTAGGAAAATATCAAAGCCCAAGGTTGAGGCTTGACCATTGATGGAGAAACGGAGGACCTTGGAAGAGCACGGCATAGGTGGTGGGCAGTGGACACTGAGATAGGCAAGGGGTGAGTGTCAAGGACGGTGTACGACCTACTCGGGGTAATTTTAGCTTCAATCAACCTGGGCATTGCCATTCTTTGCGCCGTATCAGATCACGACACCTGGAAGGCACGACTCTGTCAAACGCTGGTCAGGGTGCGGTCAAGCCTTTCTTCTCACACTGTAGAGGCGCAGTAACGTGTGTGTGAGCCGCCCCGCTTAAAGGCAGCTTTAGTTGAGCGGCTCAGTCACTCGCTCTCTTATTTTACACAGAAAGGATACACCAAAAGTAGCGGAGCTTCCTTTCTTGGAGGCAGGGAGGAGAGGGCTGGGGCGGGTGGGCGTAGTGGGGATGTATACTGCCAGACAGTCGTTTTTGGCAGCGTCGCCTTCACCTACACAGGAAACTCAGTCATGTCCCACAGCCCCACCTGCTAGCTGCTCGCAACCTCCCCTGCCAAAAGGAGGGTGGCCCGCCCAATGCCCATAGGCGCACCTGGACCACAACACACATGTGAGAGACATGCGAGCAACAAGACCAGCAGGTTACCTAAATGTATAAGACTGTACAGTTCTGCTTTTACAGTATGATAGTGTGCAAGCGCGCCTGTAAAGCCGACAGACAAAGGACGCCTGCGAGCGATCTTGTATAATGAGCCTTCTGATGTAATTCCAGGCGTATCTATTTGCTGAAGGTGGGGGTGTCCGGCCGTCTTGGCGCCCAGGGCCCAGGGCCGCGCGTCGAGCGGGCGCGCGTGGACCACGAGCGTTGGGGCAGTTTTGAGTTAAAAGCAGCGCAGCAAGGACGTACGTGCGTGTCAGAGTCTTGGAAGTCCGCAAAACAAACAGCAAGGGGTGTAAAATCTAAGGCTTTGAGGCGCCCTTGTTGCTCCGCTAGTCTAGGCCCACATAGTTGCACGGGCACCGTCCATCGTGCTACAGATTGCTGCGATCTCCGTGAGTGCCTGTGTTGGATACTGTGTGTGCGTGTGTGGGTGGAGGGGGCGGGGGGCCGGGCTGAGAGAGCTCATCATCATTATCATTTATCTACATGATATATGCTGCTTGGCTCAGTTTGGTGCTTGGCTGGGTGGTGGCGGTCACCGCAAGGGTACCACCCGTGTGAGAAAGAAAGGAAGGAACTCATCATTTTCCGTTCCTTTCCTTGCCGAGTATGTGAGTGACATTTGAGAGCATCTGCTGCTAGAGTCCGGATTATGGTAGTGTGTGCAACAGTGCAAGGTCTGTGTGCCTCTCAGACTTCCCAATCGTGTGTGTCCACTTAATTGAAGATTTACGCACTCCATTGCCAATTATATACATACCTTTACACGAGTTGTATTGTTATAACGTAGAATTCCGCAGCTGCTCCTTGCCATGCTTTGCACTGCAGTACCTCTCCTCAGCTGCTGCTTCTAAAAAGCTCGAGGGATTATATATGGCCAGCCCACATATGCTCCCAGCTTCCCCTAGTCTGTCTTGTGTGTGTGTGTGTGCGCGCGCGCGCGCGCGCGCGTACAAGTTCTCCTCCCTTGGGAATTGCTGCTTCCTTTCTAGGCCTTCTCTTTCAGCGCACAAAAGCCCTATCGGCCGTCTTTGAGGACAACGACACCTCATGGTCCGTCTCTTTCCGGTGCAGCACTTCTCCTCCATATATCGTACCCTAACGCCCTCCTTTGCTCTCCCAACAGACTGTAACAAACGTTCCCGCATATATGCAATGCTTGCAGCTGCAACCATGCTAGCTAGCTCCTTCACGCGCTCCCTAGCTGCATCAACAAAACCACATAATTCGTCCTAACTTAGAATAGCTTAACAGCGTCTGTAATTTCTCTCTACCGAATCTTCTCCACCTGTCATTCCCCCCTACAGCAGCTTGTCCCTTCATGGACTCTCCCTTAATTGAGAAAAAGTATAGGCACTGGCGAGTCCTTTGCTTCTTGCAGCTGCCCTCTGATAGTTTATTAGTTCCCTTTTGATTTAGGTGTTGGGATGTGTGTGTGTGTATGCGCGGGCGCGCGCGCGCGCGTGCAGTGTGAAGCGATCAAACCTTGGTAGCACCATTGTTGCTGTTCCTTGGTCTAATTCTCGCGTCAAATCCTCTCTCCCTCGTCTGAAAAGTAAAGGTAAGTTCACAGCTTATGATATGCAGTTCTTCGGACACCAATCATTCTCTACGTCGACATGACTCTCTCTTTAGCTCTTGCTTTCTTTTTCTTTTCTTTCCATTGAAAAGTAAAGGTAAGCGCAGAACGTTCATGTTACTGATCTCCACACCATTCTCTACGCAACTCTTTTTACTCTTCTTTTTATGGCGTGCATTTCGACCCAGCTTTACTAGTCGAGCTTTTGGTGTGTCACGATATTTAACAGAACACAGCACAGCCAACTCAGAGCCTATTCACTCACTATATGCTTTTCTTGAGCAGTCACGGGCTGCTGCTTTAGGTGGCGACGGTGAAAGAAACATCGGACAGAGCAGTCGACGGCGCCAGGGTCTCTATCTTCGCTTGGTGTAAATCAATGTTGGGATACAATTTAATGGTACTGCAACAGGAGCGACCTCATTCCCGGATCAAAGTCGACTACTGAGAACCCCTTTCTTGTTTCACGACGAGGTCCGTTCACCTTTCTCCATGCTTTCGGTTTTGTCGTGAATACTGTCCTGCAGCATAATACCAAGACTAGACCAGCTTCATTTTCTCTCCATTCGCCATTACTTTACCTCAAATATTGCAGGGTTTCTTTCACCACTGCGCCTAGTCCCCTTTCTTGTGTGTAGGTTATGTACACACACATACATGCTCACTAGCTGTTACCTCCATGCCGCCCCTTCCTGCTCCGTACGCTTGCTTGTTAGCCTCACAGGATTAGAGTCACCCAACTGCAGCTTTTTGGCCCGTGGACTTAGCTATAAGAAGTAGACTCGGGGCAGCATGTTTTTCCTTGAATATTGTGCAGGAAAAAATTGCTCCCATCATCCCAATATGTATAAGGGCCACATGGGTCTTTTCCCTTCTGTGTGCCACAGTGCCAAATACACTAGCTAGAGAGACAGATAACCTTGCTTTATGAAAGTAGCCTTTCTCATGACTTGTCTGTGTCATTTCAGTGCTCACTATTCGTAAATAGTACTTTTTTTTTTTGTTCTGATTATGGCAGTGAGGTTTCAGACCTAGAGTCTAATGCAATGTGCTTAATGTTTGGATGACAGAAAGCTCAGTTTTGACGCAAAAGGAAGAGGCTAATGGAGGAATCATTCGTGGACCCTACGCTGCAGGCTCGTCAATCGTTTGGTAGGAGGGACTGTACAGGGGCCGAGCATCAACAGCAGGCCAATAAAATGATGACCCAAGAGCTGGTGAATCTGACATCATTCCCAAGCGCCCCTTCTGCCGCCGCACCCTACCTCTCCTCTCCAACCCTTAACTCTAAACACCAGCGCACCGCCTTCCCATCTGCCAACAACGTCGGCTCTCTGCAACCAGGCGCATCAGAGCATCATTCTGGCCAGTCCCAATTGTCCGAGGACTCCGACATGTCTTCCAAACCTTTCCCTGCTGCAGCTCCCAAGCCCCCCTATAATCCCTCCTCTCATTTCACACCCCTCCTGCACCCCATTTACATGAACAGTGAGCTCCAAGTCCCTTCCCAAGCTGCCCATCAGCTCTTCACAGCTGGTGTTGAAGGATTGGGGAATATTCACCACACGGCCAGTCTTGCTCTGGAGAAATCGGGAGCCGCACAAGTGGAATTGTGCTTTGACGAGCTGCACGCAAGATCAGGTCTACCGTCCGAAGCAGCCACAGGCAGATTTAAACACTGGGCATTTGATCAAGAGAGGAACATGCAAGGGTACAATCTCACGAGCCCTTTACTGATGCAAACAGGAGAGGAGGTTGCTCACAATATTCAACAAACGGTTCTTAATTCACATGGTTTAGGAGGTGGTATTATTGCAGGCAGTAATCTGCTGGGCTCAGGCGCATCAGCAAATATAAACGTGGTAGAGAATTTTGTGCCTCTTTCAAGCTCCCATACTACATCTGAGCAGCGCGTGCAACAGCCATATTTAGCGAGATTCGAAAGTACGAGGTCTCATTACTCTCCAGATTTGGAGATCTTGAGGGTAAGCCAGCACCATAACTCAAACAGCGGTGTGCACCAGCAGCTTTATGAGACTATGCCAGCGTCCGCCATAATGCAGCAAACATCTACTCACAACATTGGGGCTTACAACATTTCCAGAGCAGCAAGCGCCTACAACGTCCAAAACAACGGCAGCAGCCAGCAGCCGCAGCAGCTAGACTGGGGGATAAACTTATCAGGTACTCATGAGCTTCTGTTGCTACCCGGCGTAGAGAGCGTTGTAGAAGCTGCAGGTACAGCTACGCATGGTGCCATGTCCGGCAATAAGCTAGATTTAATGCACGCGAGCTCCCTTCATGACAACCGTCCACTTCCCTTCAATGGGCTGGTGGGCGGGCACCAAAGCAACAACCCTCTACCCTTAGATATGGCGGTGGACTTGCACGAAGCACGCAGCATGTTCCAAGGTGACCCTTTCCCCTCCGTCGGCAACAGCAGTGCTGCACGCCAACAATCTGGTCTTTCTCTCTTCTTACAATCACCACAACACAGGCAGACGAATCTGAGCCTGGATGCCAGATACTCTCGTTCAGGTACGTAGTTAATTATTTGCCCTTTAATCGAATCAATTATAACATAGACTATTGCGATTAACCCGCCCCCCCAGCTTGTAGCTGCCCTTGCTCGACGGCCAACCCCTAGCTCTGATACCTTGTGCAGGCTCTCTGGGCGTGCTTCGCAATTCCAAGTACCTTAAAGCCGCCCAACAGCTTCTTGACGAGTTCTGTAACGTCGGGCGAGATGCTCTCTCTCTGAGAAGCAGCCGCAATATCGCGAATAATCTGTCTCAAGCCTGGGATGGACAAGGAGCTGCAGCGAGCGGAGCCGGCGCCGAGCTTGCCATGAAAGCAGCAATCAATAGAGATGCAGCAGAGCACCACAAGGCAAACTTGGCCGATCATCGTCACGGGACGTCGTCTCCTCGTTCTAATCAACCACCACCTGCAACTGATGATCCTGCTGTCCCCAAGCAGCAGCTGCCAGCAGATGAGAGATGCCAGCTCCAAATGCGGAAAGCACGACTGATCGGAATGGTAGAAGAGGTATGCTTCGTTCCTCCATGCCCCATATCCTTACAAGAAGTTAACGACATTGTGAATGCCACTGCTGCCTTTTCCAATGCACTCGTGCTGCTGCACATGACACCCTAACTATTTTGATTTCTTGTTACACGTTTTTTTCCACCAATCACCTCGGAGTAGGGCTCACTAGGATTATTAAATCAAAATAAGCTATATTCTAAGGCGTTATCTATGCTCTTGAACTCAAGGGCAGGAGTGGTTAGTTATCTCCAAAATGATAGAGCTTCTGTTTTTTGGTTAACACCATGATCATTCTCACCTGGAGTGGTTAGTTATCTCCAAAATGATAGAGCTTCTTTTTTTTGGTTAACACCATGATCATTCTCACCATCTTAAATTCCTTATCATCTCCATGTCACTAGTATCAACATTTTAAAACCATCTATAGTCTTCCCTAAACACAAGGTTGTGGAACATGCTTACATTATCCATTTCCATAACCACAACATGCTTACACAAGGTTGTTTAAGCACCCTATATACTTACATTATCCATTTCCATAACCACAACATGTTTAAGAAAATGTTGTGGAACATGTACTAAGCTAACTCAAAGGGCCTCTAACATGGACCTTTAGTTTGCAAGGTATGGTGCCTATATGAGGTTAGGAGGGGATCATACGTGTTGAGGGCCAATGAGAGGAACCGTGCATGCTATACATAATAGTTGAATATCATCATCAAGAAAAGCCTAAATTTAGAGGGTTGCTTACTTTTTAATCGATGTCTTAGTTGAGCCCTACTTGATCTCTCTAATTGATGGCCATAGTTTAATTGACGTCTTAGTTAATCAACATCTTAGTTGAGCCAGACCCCTCTAAGTTATGGCCATAGTTTTTGTTTTCCTTTATGAGCTCCAAATTAAACATTGCTATTTTCTACAATGATGTATATCGTCATCACCAAACAACACTACACAAATATAGAGAAGAAATTTGATAGCATAATAATGAAAAAATAACCCCTCCCCATGGAAAAACACGAAAAAAAAATCCTTGATGAAACATGGTTCCATCATATTTTAAAAGAAACTCTAAGGTGCTTTTCAAGGTAGCAACACCTTTTCCACTTCTTTCTCTACCTTTATTGTTTTGTTATTGATTGTCATCTTTTGATACTCTTCTCTATTTACCTTCGATGTCCACTTCTTGGTCTCCCTCTTTCTCTTCTTCTCTTATCACTTTTTTGTTTTTGTAATCCTCCTTGAAGCAATAAGAAGGCCGAGAGGAACTCACAAGTGTCTAGTTTTGAATACTTGACTTAAAGTGGGTGTAGTAAAGCTTCATAAATGATAGTACTCAATGTTGATTTAAAAAAATCCCTTCATAGCATGCAAAACGTTTGCTTGACTTCATGAAGGACATACATCTTGTTGTATGTGCTACTTCATTGGTCAATGTGCATTGTGTAGAGAAGGTCTGATGAAGACCCAAAATGTAAAAAAGAACACATGCACATTGCAATGGAGAATTAGAAGTTAAGAGATAAATTGATTTGGAAAATGAAGGGTAGCAGGAGGTGAAAGTACAACAACCATAGTAAGTTTTGTTTTTTTGTTAATCATGTCCACAACATAAGTGTAGATTAAGACAATTTTAAATACTTGTACATAAAACATACTTTGTTTTGATCTTTTTATTTTACCTCATCATTCCTTCTAATTCTATCCTTAAAAGTGTACATTTGGGATTGACCTTTTAATTTTACATTTGGCTGTCTTTTAAAAAAAAGTAGATCATTTTACGTGATGAACAACACTTTGGGTGAGGAGGTAAGAATATTTTATGTAGATGTAGCCTAAGAGGGTATGGGCAATATCCTTGTAGTTAGATACCTTTTGTTGCCTAGCGACACATAGGTCTAGTGTATAAATTGGGGCATCTAGAGAAGGATTTGCTACCTATGTAGAACCAAATTATAAAAAACATTCGAATTCTCCTTTTATGGTAATCAATATTTTGTTACCCTGAATATTATAGTTCTCACTTGCTCACCTTTTTTACTTTTTATTCAACAAATTAAAATGGGTATCAAATGCTATTAAAGAAATAGAATGTTCCATGGATCTCTTGTGCAAAAATAACCATTCCTAAAAAAACATCTTATTAAGAAAGCATAATAGACTAACTTATTTTTCTATTATCATGTTTATCCCTACCCACTTGAAAGTCTTGTCTATCTCATTCCCTATGAACTTTACAAATTTTTCTTATTTTGTGTTAGAAGATGTAGTGAGAGGCACATGATGTATTTGCCTAGTGGATTTCTTAACTTTAAAGTTTTATACAATAATAGTTGTAGGTTTCTTCTTGTAAGACCCTTTTTTTGAGAGTGTAACTTACATTGAATATTCTAGGAGCAAACTTGTCCCCATTTTCATTTTTCCACTATCATGTTTTCTTTTAGCTTCTCAATCCTTTTCAAAAATCACTCCTTATGAACACCTTTTTAGCTACCTTCTTTTGTATCACCCTAAAGAAACCTTTAAACTCTGAGCAAGCATTGCCTTTAACAATGTGTTGGTACTCTTTCAAGTTTCAACCCTTATAAAATCATTGTGTATCTCTTTCTACCACTCTCTATGCTTTGTCTTTAATAACTTGTTGGTACTCCTTTCAACCCTTATGAAATCATTGTGTATCTCTATCTACCACTCTACGTCCATTCATAGTTCTTGTATTAAGACCTCCTATATCCATTATATGTTTTGAGCTTAAGGATTTTTTGATTTGTAGAGCTTTTTTATGGATATGAGAAGAATCATTTTTTCCCCAATGGTAGATCCTTCAAAAGTTATGCAATTTCCTGGCTCCAGGAGCGTATAGCCTGCCATGAGAGACATTGGAGACATGCAATCCAAATTAGCGTGATCTTAAAATATCTTTCTCTCAGTTTTTCATTACTTTATTTGCCTAGAACCTTGCCTTGAATTATTCACATCTCTATGCCTCTATCTTGCTAAAAGGTTTCATTTGTTAGTGATGTTTTGATTCTGTACTTCATTCCAATTTTATTACTTAATGTACGCTTCTACATCATGCCATTTCTACATGTGCTTCTACCTAGTGTCTGATCAAAATCAATTTTAACTTCTATCATGCATTTATATTAGTGGGTGTAGTGTGAATGTTTTTTTTGATAGTGAGAAGTTTTTTTAGAGAGGGAATCACTATATATTTTATCATCAAACATGAATCCTTTAAAATTAATTAAGTATAATATTGTGAGTAGAGCAATGGTGAGTACCTTAGCAAATCCTAACATGAATGCACCATATCACATCCTAAGATAAAATTAAGGAAGCACCATTTTAGGTAGAGTAAGAGTGAGCACCTTGGCACATGCTAAGAGATGAATGCACCCATATGAGTACTATGATTATTCTTCTAGGCTGCATTATGGGCTAATTAGCACAATAAGGGACTACTATCATTAGTTTTCAAGGAAGACTATTTTGGAGAAAATATGTTGGCTTTTTTACTTGGAAATTTTAAAAAGTGGAAGATGTAAGAGGTCCATCATAACCTTTATATCAAGACATAGGGTGTATTGGTCATCTTCAAATGTTGCAAGATGTAGGTGTAGTACCTGTCAGAAAAGCATGTTTAGGAATATGTGTAAGAATTAGGTGTGGTGATACAAGTTAAACAGTACAATATTAGGTAGACACAAGTGATTGTTTTAAACTTCTATCCACAATCTTACTACATAAAAGAATTCTAGAAACCTACACAAAGTAGTGATATAAATCTTTCCATTTATATTATACAACATACATATGTCCTCCTTTATAAAGTGGATTTTCAAAGAAGTAAAGGAGATTTTTTATTCTTTTCTTGTGATAGATGAATTTTACCATCTATAAAATGTATACATTATACTATAATGGGAAGAAAGGAAGTAAATTAGAAAACCTTGATTTTCTTTTTCAAAACTTTAAATTATTCAAAAGTGAGCATATACTCTTTTCATAATTTTCCTTGTTCAATACTCTTTTGATGGTGCATGTATATATGTTATTGCAAGTATATAGGGAGGATGCTGATTAAAGATTGTAGGTAGTATAAAGTTTACATCAACTTGTTGACTATGGCCACTTTTTAGGCAATCATCTAAGGGTTACCAAAATTTTTAGTCATCTAAGGACTACCAAGATTTTAGGCAGTCATCTAAGGGTTACCAAGATTTTAAGTCATCTAAGGGCTACAAAGATTTTAGGTCATATAGAAAATGCTCACGTATAATATTTTGTAGACACATAATATTCTAATTAGAAATTTAAAGTTCAAAAGAGAGATTATCAATATTGTTAATGTAAGTCATCATAAATCTACATCTACCTTGATTTATGTGAAATATCCATCATCTCCAAGCATTACAAAATAGTGTCCATTCATAAGATCTCTAATTTTTTCTTTTGTTAGTGGTATCGTATTATAGAATGTATTTATATTATTATCAATAGCCTCTCACACCAATGAATATTATTCATTTTTTTTGACATAAGTTGTATAGGATCTTTAATTATTTCTTTTGTTTGTGGTATCGTATTATAGTATGTATTTATATTATTATCAATATCCTCTACACCAATGAATATGATTCATTTTTTTTCGACATAAATTGTTATTACTCTATGAAGCAACATTTTTACCTTATTCATTATATACTCTTATGAATCTAGTTATAATGTATTATTATATCATATATTCTCACAAATGTAGAGATTAGGAGTGAAACAAATCACAACACGTTGGGAACTAATTACTTCCACTAAAATGTTAGAGATTAAAATTTATTATATTTATTATCTTGAGTCTCGGGTGGGTCGCTCACATAAATATGTAAGTGTAGCACGTGGGTTTAATCCAAGGGGTTTTTAAAATCCCTTTTTTACACATTTTTTAGATACTGAAGGGCAACATTTAAAGGGCGTATTTACATATTGAATAAAAAAGTGTGTGTTTTATTCATGAAAATTTTACAGATAAGGGGTTTTTAAATTAGGCCTTGAACGTACGTGATATAGAGAGTTTACATATATTGGACCCCTCGAGTCTTGAGTTCTGTCCAAACCATTTTTATTTCTTATCCTCATTCATAGTGTAGTGTTGATAATCCTTCAAATTTTATCATCTTTATCCATAGTGTAGTGTTTATCATCCTTTAAATGTAATGAGCCTCATCCATAGTGTAGTGTTCATCGTCCTTTAAATTTTATCCTTATCCATAGTGGAGTGTTGGTCATCTATTAAACCTTATCCATAGTGTAGTGTTGATCATCCTTTAAATTTTATCCTTACCCAAATTGGAGTGTTGGTTATAAAATGTATTGCCTAAAACCTAGAATTACATAGATTAGTTTTTGAGTAATGTCAGGATAAGTATTACTAATATTAGTGGATTTCATTATAAGTTTTGATGTACCTCTTTGTGACTAAAGAGGAATAAGTTATGAATCTATTTTCTAGAGATGTAAAGTCTCCGTGGGAGTTCTAGTTCACTTATCACTTATTTCATATTTAAAGTTTATAGTAGTAAGTACACTCTTTTATTAAGATATATACTATTAATGGTAGTTCTAGTTCACTTATGATGACATATTTCATATTTAGAGTTTGTACTACACTCTTTTACTAAGCTATATTCAAAATATTACATTATAGATCAATATCCCAATGCACACAATTTATGATTCAGTCAACAGATAAGGGATGGGTGTCTTGATAAAGTTGAAGTAAGTATAGTACCACCTATTTAGAAGAATTGTAATTTAGTATATGGGGCGTGTGTGGGAGGGGGAGGATGGGGGAAACAATTATAGCATTGCCTATATAGAAGAATTTCTAATTTAGTAAATGCGGGTGTGAGGGAGGGGGTAGCAATATGAGACATAACGATGTTATAAAATATTAAAAAATAAAAGTTAACTAAAATAAAGCGCTCTTTAAGTCTAGTATCTATGATATTTATTATTCCATTCATGATTTAATCTATGGAGAATTATTACTTTGGCAAATAAATAACATGGTATTTTAGGCGCATCTTGAATAATTGATACATTTTAAGTTAGGTTGGTTTCAAGATAAAACTGGTGCAAATACAGTTATCAAGCTTATACACCTTAACTATTTCTACTTCCTATATTTTCAAGATAATATTGTTATGTGATTATCATGATAAATTATTAAATCAATGTAGTAGTTAGTTAATCATACTTACATGATAACAACTTAAAAAAAGTGTAGACTAGTTCTAGTTATAGAATTAATTCTTGGTTACTTATTTAACATGAACTCTTGTCATATTTAAATTTTTCTCATCTTTTTTTTGTTACATGATGAGTACAAGAGTTTTTATTTAGAAACTAAGAGTTAAGGTGTTAATGATTGAGAGTCTTAAGAGATCAATTATTGCCCAATTAAATGATTGAGAGTCTTAAGACACTGACTTTTACCCAATTGAAAATGTGAAGCAAACAACTATCCTTGTTTTCCAAAATAAAAATCTATATTTTTAAAGGGGCTTTCAAAAATCATTAATTGTTTTCCCTTTTGTGAGGAAATAATACAGGGAGGAAAAGGAAGAGGAGGAAAGGTAAAGTGTGACCTTGTTATCATTGGGCTATTGTGGGGTTAATGTTGACCATATTGCTAGAGGTGAATGGTTTTATATCTTTAACATAAACAAACCAATGTGATAGCATAACTTGATCCCAAGTATGGAGATGGGATTGTGTGAATTAAATTTAAATTACATAATTACACACATAAACAGATACTATCTTGCCTTTATACGATAATAATATGTATGCCCCCCATTTGACAAGAAGCTCTTCATGTCACACACTGAATGTTGCTCAAACTTAAAGCATTGCTATCCAATTTTGAGCATAATGTAACCAAATCAACCTTGAGACCTGACAAGGGTGTACGCCTTTAATTTATAGAAAAAAAGAAGAGAATATCAAAAGTCATCTTTCTTCTAAATGAAATAGAATAAATATGTTGAAATACCTTTTTGCTTTCACAAAAAGGATTCATATAAAAAATTTAATAACTTTTTCTTTGTGAATATAGAAAAATATATCATGTGTACATGTGAGACATGACATTCTAAGAGCAGAGTGCATATAATTAAGATGTGCATATGCAAATGGATTTATTCTATTTAGTTGAGGTGTTGTGTATTCTAGATGTTTAGATGTAAATCGATTCATTCTTTATAGTTGAGGTGCTCGGTATATATTAGATCTAAATATAAGAAAATTTGATAAAAGATTCTAATGAAAAATTGGGATGCTAATGTGATGGAAAGAGAATCATGTAGGCTAGGGTTCATTTGATCTTATTCTATAACCTTAAATATTGATGAGAATAAACCTATTTACATTACATAATAAAATTTTGTTATTTGTGCTTGTAACATTGTTACTCTAATGCATGTGATCTCACACTTTGTAGTGACAAAAATTACTTTCAAAGGATAAATTTAGGCATCATATAAAATCAAAATTTTTAAATTTATCACATACCTTAAATAATGTAAGTTTTAAAGGGAATTAATAAACAAAGGAACACCTACTTGTATCGTAGAGGCAATGAAGTTATTTATGATCAATTAGGATGCATCTTTGGCCTTGTGTGGATACAATGGATTATCTAGATAATTTTTAGGGTTTCATATTCAAAGGGTGTGTGAAAAAATGGATTACCTAGAAAGTTTTTAGGGTATTACAACAAAGGATGTAAAGCTTCATCTTTGGCATCTTTAGCTCAACATTTTACACCCTAGCAACAACTTTGTTCAAGAAGAAAGTATAACTTGGGTTTATTTACTTTAGAAGAAATATTTGGATAGATATATTATTATAATATATTTTTTAAAGGCCAAATATAGCTAATGTGACTTAGATATCATGACTCGGACATCATTTAAGCTAAGGGTGTGGGCATGATAAGGTGGATAAATTTTTTTGTACAAATGTATTTTTTCATTCTATTAATAGCAATTGAGCATTAAACAAAGATAAAGTGATCTAAAGAATATATGTAATTTAACTACTATAAAAAAATAGTTTAATATTCTAAAATTAGCATCAAGGTTGCTAAAATAGAGTCATAGTAAGTTGTCCTATTAGGCCACCTTAGCAATCTTACAACCAAGTACATGCATATTAAAGAAAAAGGAAAAGTTTAACTGTAAAAGGTACTATCATGAACTATTACAATTGAGCATAATCACAATGATTTTTTAAATATTTTAATAAAGGAAAAAAAAGATTTAGGCCCAAGTGATAGTACAATAAAATTTTAGTTGGAAAATATATGAACACTTTTAATATTTCTTTTGTGAGCACTTACATGAGGGATTATAGAAGTGCTTATATTAACAATCACTAAAAGCTAAATATGTTTTGAGAGAAAAAAGGAGAAATCTCCCAAGTCTCCTTATGTAGGAAGCTTTAATGTACAAATAGTTAAAAATCAAATAATGTGTAAGAAGGGATAAATAAATTTATAAGAAGGGAAAATACACAAATTGCCATTGACCGTAACATGATACCAATGTTTAAATTTTAAAATGTTTTAGTTTAAAGAAAAGGATAAAAATGATAAAGCCCACATATATATACAGAAGGTACTAGAATAGAGAGTCGAATGGTTAACGTGTATGTATAGAAAGGTACAAATATAGGGTGGAGTAACTTAGTCATTCCATTCTATTTGGCTTTAATTATCTAGGAAGGTACAAATCTAGGGTGGAGTAGCCTACTCATAGTCATTCCACTTGCCTCTAATCATCTATGTTGTATTCCTCAAAGGTACAAATTTAGGGTGGAGTAACTTACTCATAGTCACTCCATTCCATTTGGCTTTTATCATCTAGGAAGGTACAAATATAGGATGGAGTAGCCTACTCATAGTCATTCCACTTGTCTCTAATCATCCATGTTGTATTCCTTGTAGGAAGCCAACACTTCTTATGCTTCATAGTTTGAGCTGAGGCCATCCTTAAGGCAATTTATGCTGCGTTCATAATTTTTTAATAGGATCTCGATTGGATGAGAACTAAAGATGCTTAGTTTTGATTAGATTAGAACTAAATAAATCTAGTTCTGATTGGATCAAAACTAGAGACAAGAGACAAAGAGTAGGATGAGTCATGCTTCATCTGCATCCTTTAAAGTTTAAAACGAAGTGGAAGAAGAATAAAAAGGAGGAAATTCTATGTCTTCTACATCTTCTTCTAGTTGGTGTTACTTGTAAAATTTAAAAATAAAAATCCCATCATGAGGCCTTGAAATAAGTGTTGAAACCCTTTATAGGACATATTGTGAGCATCTATGTGAATCTATTATCGAGTAATAAGCTAGTAAAGGAAGAGAGAAAACATCTTATAATTACATAAAACCCTATTTAAGTAAATCAATGAGCAAGAGAAGAAGGAAAAAAGACGAAGCATACCTTACTCTTCTTCATTTTATTCTTTATAAGTGTGTAAAGAAAAATAAGAGGAAAAAAAAGGTCATATACATGCGTATTGCCCTCTTTATTATCTAAGAAGAAGAATAAGAATAATGCCTCCTTCCTCTTCCTTACATTACCTACTTGTGAAGAGTTAGAGGATGAACAAGAATAAGTCATGCACGTGAAGAAATATAAAGGAATTAATAAACAAACATATGCTTATTCTTCTTATCATGTAGCGAGTTCCTCTTACAAACATGTGAAGAAGAGGAATATGAGAAAGAAACATGAGTATGACTTCTTTTCCTTGTCTTCTTTGACTTTAACTCTTGTTTGCCTTTATATCAAACAAATAAAATAATAAAGGGCTTAGTACAATTACATTAAGAAGATTTAAAGTAGAATAATCCAAAAAATACAAGTATTATTAGCATGAAACAAAACATGAATTATTCTTCCTCTACTACTTATTCTTTTTTCCTTCTCTATGAGAATTTGAATGAAGAAGAATAATAGAGCAATAGTGGACCTAATGGGCTTACCTTAAGCGATATTAGGAGAAGAAGAAAAAATAGCATGCTCGTTGTTCTTTATCATAATCTTTTTCACATGAATGTCAAAAATAATAGTAGAAAGATAAAAAAGGAATCTATATGAAGAGGAAGGAAAAGAAAAAAAGGTATATGAATTATGCTTCCTCTACTATTTATTATTTTTTCCTTATCCCGATGATAATGTGAATGAAGAAGAATAATGGAGCACTAGTGGACCTAATAGGCTAACCTTAAATGATATTAGGAAGAAGGAAAAATAGCATGTTCCTTATTCTTTCTCATATTATTTTTCACATGCATGTCAACATAATAGTAGAAAGATGAAGAATGCATCTATATAAAGAGGAAGGAAAAGAATAACAAGGTTTATGTAATTTTTACTCTTCATGTCGCCTCATGTATGTGCAAAAAAAGAATAAGAATAAGGAGAGGAGGAATCACATCTTTTTTAAAATAATAGTATAAAGAAAAACAAGGCATGCTTTTTCCTTATCCTTGTCTTCTTCATGTGCATGTAAAGAAGAAAAAGATAAGCAAGATCCATGCATCTTTTTCTTTTACTTCCTCCTCTTCACATGATACAAAGAATAAGGAGAGGATAAAGAAAGAATGTGAATGGTTCCTCTTGTCTTATTTTTTGCATTGAGAGAGGAGGAAGAAGCATGCATAAGTTTTTGAGAACACATGCACGTCAAGAAGAATAAGAAGATGAAGAGAAAGAAGAAGCATTCCTTCTTATCTCTTCGTTAAGATTTAAAAAATAAAGAGGGATGTGTTTTCTGCATCTTCACATGCATGTGAAGTGAAAGAAGCTGATGATTAAATTATTTGTCTTGTCCCTCATTTTTCTCTTTACATGGATGTGAAGAACAATATTCAATTCATCTTCATTCTCTTTCTTGATCTTAAATGGATGTGAAGAATGAGTGGTGAGAAAGAGTCACTCCACCGCTTTCGTCTCTTCTTCACGTTCATGAAGTAACAAAAGAAGAAGTGGGTGTGCTTATTCTTTGTATTCTTCTTTTTCACATGCACATAAAGAAGAAAACAATCCAAATAGGAAGAAGCAAAACATGACATGCATGCCTTCTTCCTCATAATCATGTTATTAACATGAATGTGAAGAAATCTTCACACATGTTTATTGAGTTGAAGAGGAATCGTGATCTTATTTGTTTTATTATTTACATTGAATGGGAAGAAGAATCATCATCTTCTTTGTTTTCTTAGTTACATGGATTCACATGAATGGGAAGAAGAAAAAGAAAAAGAAAAAGATATCTGCTTCATGCTCTTCTTATTTCTTCATCTTCACATCCCAAAACTAAAAGATTAGAGAGAAGAGTGGGCTTAGGGCGCTTAACTTGATAATGTTTCAAGGAGAAGAAACTTTACAAGAAAATACACAATTCTTACTAGCATAAAAAATATATGGCATAGTACATGAAATCATTTTTTTTCCTACTAGTACTTAATTTTACTATTTCTTTATCCTACAAGACAAAAGAGCAAAAAAAGAACATGAATATAAGAGGTGAAAGATATCAAAATGGTCAAAAGGGAAAACCTTAAATCTCTTATAAAGTTTTTAGAAATGAAAAGAGCACAAAGAACATGAAAGATAAGAACAAGAAGAATTAAAAAGGGCCAAAAGAGAAAACCTTAAATCCCTTATAAAAAAAACATTAAAGAGAAGAATTAAAAAGGATCAAAAGAGAAAAACTCAAACCCTTTGTACAAGTTATCAAATATAAATTCAATTAAAGAAATAATAATTGACATGTGTAGCAGTAATAAAAGTAAAAAAAGTGTTCAACATCCTACAAAATAATAAACACATCTTGTTTTATTTAAGAAGACATAATGAAAGTATGATATAAAGATACAATAAATAAAATGAAAAAGTAAATAAAACAAATTTAAATAAATGAAGTAAAAAAGTGGAAAGAGAAGAAATTTCCAATATGAATGGACATTATCTTACCTTTGCTTACCATGGTATTGGGAGAAAGATATTATTGCAAGGTAAAGGGTTATAAACAATACACGCTTAATATTGTATTTGAAAGGCTAAAAAGTGATAGATAATAATACTATATTAGAAGAAAGGTAATATTATATTTGAAAGGCGATAAAATTACTCACATATTAATACAAATGCTAGTAGGAAGTAATATGAGAAGAAGAGTAAGAGAATAATTTGGTGGGAGACAAAGTATTTGAAAAGAACAAACAAAAGAGGAGAAAGTGGATGATGTTTGTTTGAAATACAAATGGTAGAAGTGAGAGAATTTCAAAAGTATAAGTATATGCATTTTCTTTTCCAAAAATATTAAACTTCGCACCCTTCTTTTTGAATCCAAAAAAGGTCATGTCAAAAGTTTTGGATAGTCAACTTACATGACTTAAAACACAAGCACATGGTTTTTTATTTTAATCATAGTTTTAATAACAAAAGGGAGCTATTTGAGATTTATTATCCTCAATCTTCTTAATTAACTTTTATCAAGACTAATTAGAACAATATAAATACATTGACCTTAACTAAGGTTCATTTTTTTCCAGTAGAAGTAAGGAGAACCATGATGAAAAAAAAGAAGGATGCATTGAGAGAAATGGGTGTAAATAGTGACCTATTGAAAGCAATTGAGCAAAATGAGTGCAAATAGTGACCTTTTGAAATCAATTGACATCAATTGATATCAATCAAGACTTGTTGTTCTCATCTCGGGGGGTTTACATCTAAGAACTTTTATGTATCACATGCATTTAAGGGGTGTTTAAAAAACCCCTTACACTTACATACTTTTATGAAGCAAAAGACCCCTTTTTCTTCAAAAACTTACGGTTTTTTAAAAATTGGTTTGAAAAACCCCTCATGTAGATGTAATTCTGTAACTTTTTTAAATTAATATACCCCTCCTCATGAACTCACGTGCTACACTTACATATTTTTTGGTGAACCCCCCGAGGATCTAATCTATGATCAATATGAATAAATTGAGATGAAATCCTTTTTTTGACAATGACTTGATTTGTGTTTAGGCTTCCCTATTTGAAGCCAATTAATCTTGATTAAATGTTACTGGACTTAATTAAAAATTTAGATTTTATTAAGTCTTGATTAAAATAAATTGACCTCCTTTGAGTACTAGTCGAAACTTAGTTCATCAACTCAACTAGTCTAGATCAAGGTAAGATGAGATCAATTAAAGCCAATAAAGTTAAGTTAGTCTGTGTTAAGGTAATTCAGCCTCAGTTAATGACCTTAATAAAGATTTATTAAAGTTAACCTAGTAGTAATTAGTCTAAATTAAGCAGTAGTAGTTACTCTAAAATGGCTGCTTTGAAATGATACAAATTACTGTAAATTAAGCAGCAGTAGTTACTCTAAAATGGTTGCTTTGAACTGATACAAATTGGGCTTATTTGATGATGTTATTTAAACTTTATGAAGTCCAATCATAGTGAATACACCTTAATTTGTATCTAAATAGCAACTAGTTTTAGTTCATCATAATTGAATCCCATCTGGTCCTATTTTTGATTGATTAGAATTCAAGTAAAACAAATTAGTGCTAACTGGAACTTAACACAGGTAGTTCATTATACCTAAGGTTATTTTCAACTCAATTAAAGATAATAAACTTTAAATGAGCATAGTTGGAACAACTTAACACATGTAGTTCATTTTACCTAAGGTTAATTTGATAATAAATCTTAAATGAGCATAGTTGTTTTTAGAGCCACTTGATCTTCGATGGGATCTGATTAGCTATAGATCTAAGCATGGATTGACGTCAAAGATGTTAGTTGGTCTCAATTATGATTCATCATTCTTTTTTTTGGTTGGGGATTAAAGTAGCTATCCTTTTGATCTAGGTGGCTGCTTATGTTTGAGGAGGTTTGATCGTTGGTCTCTCGGTTTGCCTTTTTATCTGAGAGGTCAAAGATTTTTGATAGTTTTCCTTCATCTACCTTTGAGGAGTCAATTGGTGTATTAAAACAATGATTATGGGTTGCTAGAATTTTTGAAAATGATTGTTCCAACATCCCTATACCTTTTGATTTTGGATGTGTAATGTGTGGTGGAAGCCTTATAAAGTACATATATAACCATTATAGAGTAAATGAGATGGCTTGATTTGATGGAATTGGGGGCATTTTATAGCCATACACATGTCTTTTTGGCTCTAACATACATGGATCATGCATGAGCATGCTACTTGACATGAGCCTTTGAGGGTATTCTCCATCCATGTAATTTAATACATGTATGCCTAAGGTTTTAAGGATGAAACCTCTTAGGTGGGCATGCTTTATAACAAAGCAAAAGGGACTTAAGTTAATTTGGGCTCAAGTCCAAGGAGAGGCCAAGGGATGTGAAAGGGGCCAAGGGTTAGTGAAGGGTTGGGCATGCCCATGGACACTTTTAAGTGTAGTGTGAAATGGTGTCCTAGTATATAAGTCAATATGGGTCCTAAGGTTAATTTGCTAATAAATCTTAAATGAGCATACTTGTTCTTAGAGCCACTTGATCTTAGATGAGACCTGATTAGCCATAGAGCTGTGTAAGGATTGATGTCAAAGAGCTTGGTTGGTCTCAATTATGATTTATCATTGTTTTTGTTTGTTGGGGATCATAGTAGCTATCCTTTTGATCCAGATGGCTACTTATACTTGAGGAGGTTTGATCGTTGGTCTCTCGATTTTCCTTTTGATCCGAGAGAAAGATTTTTGATAGTTATCCTTCGACTACCTTTGAGGAGTCAATTGGTGTATCAAAACCATGATTATGGTTTACTAGAATTTCTCAAAATCATTGTTCTAATAGCCCAATACCTTTTGGTTTTGGATGTGTAATGTGTGGTGGAAACTTTATGAAGTGCATATATAAACATTATGGAGTATATGATATGGCTTGATTTGACGAAATTGGGGGCATTTTATAGCTATACACATGTCTTTTTGGCTTTAACATACATGGATCATGCATGAGCATGCTACTTGACATGAGTCTTTGAGGGTATTCTGCATCCATGTAAGTTTGTACATGTATACCTAAGGTTTGGAAAATGAAACCTCTTGGGTGGGCATGCTTCATAACAAAGTAAAATGGACTTAAGTCAATTTGGGTTCAAGGCCAAGGAGAGGCCAAGTGGTGAAGGGGATGTGAAAGGGGCCAAGGTTAAGTGAAGGGTTGGGCATGCCCATGGACACTTTTAAGTGTGGTGTGAAAGGGTGGCCTATTAAATAAGTCAATACGGGTCCTAATCCCTTGTAATCATTGATAATCACTTTCCTAATGAAAATTACCATTTCTTTTCCTAATCATACGTTGTTAATTATTTTTAATACATGTTTTCTAGTCCAATCTAGGCTAGTGAGACTAAGCTAATTTCTTTCACAAAAGCTTCACATTTCAAGTCCAAAAATTGTCATATAACATTCTTAAAAGATTTGGATAGTCAACTTACATGACTTATAATAGAAGCATGATTCTTTATTTAAATCATTGTTTTAATAATGCAAATGGAGGCAATTGAGCATGATTAACATCAATGTTCTTAATTTTAGTCTGGGCACAATTGACAATACTTAACCTCAATCTTTTGAATTCTAGTTTTTGAATCCAATTGATAATACTTAACCTCAATCTTTTGAAATCTAGTTTTTTTGGGTACAATTGACAATACTTAACCACAATCTTTTGAATTCTAGTTTTTGGATCCAATTGAGAATGATTAACCTCAATATTCTTAACTAACCTTAATGAAGACTACTTAGTACAATATGTTCACCTTAGTTGAGGTTCATTTTATCCGACTAGAAAAAAGGAGAATTATGATGATTTAAATAAATCAAAATGTATTGAGAGAAATAATTGGTGTAGATATTGACTAGATGAATCCAATTGACATCAATTAATCTCATTATTCAAGATTGAATTGAATTCATATAGGATGAATTGGAATAAATTCAGGATTAAGTTAAATTCATGTGATAAATTCACAATTGCGTTGAATTCATATAGGATGAATTGGAATAAATTCAGGATTGATATGATTTTACTTAAATTAGGACTCCTTAAATTTATTTGTGCTCTCAATTTATCTAGAATGAATTGGAATAAATTAAGATGGATTTAATTAAATTAAAACTACTTGAATTGATTTGTATTCAATCGCTCCTAATTGAAGCCAATTAATCTTGATTGATGCTTTATGGGCTTAATTGAGAAAATTATTTTTGTTGAGTTTCAAATAGTGTTTAAAAAAATCAATTGACCACATTTGAGGACTAACTAATCTCAATCAAAGCAACTAGTTTTGATCAAGGTACGATGGGATAATTTCAAACCCATAAAGGTTAACTAATCTTATTTGAGGTAACTTAACCTCAATCAATTATATTAAATGAGATCTCTTAAAATCAATTGGTCTGAATTAAGTGTTAATCTCAAATGAAACAAATTGGTTTTATTTGATGTTAGTTAACAAAGTTAATTGGTCTTATTTGATGTTAGTTAACAAAGTTAATTCACCTGAACTTTTGTCTAAATAGTAAATAGCCTTAGTAAATAGTAATTGAATTTCATTTGGTCTCAACTTGCTAATTGTGAATCAACTAAAGTAAATTAGTCCTAGTTAGAATTTAGTTATGGGTATTTCATCATAACTAAGGTTAATTGCATCATAGTTAACTTTAAGAAGTGAGCATAGTTGTTCTCAGAGTCACATGGTCGTAGATGGGATCCATTGGCTTTAGTTGAGTCTTGATTGAGGTCAAATAGCTTTATTACTTTCATTGAGATTCATCATTCTCTATACAAGTTTATTGGTAGTTTTGGGTGGTTATTTAAATCAAGATAGTTTTTAAAACTAGAAGTGAGAGGATTCATGATTATTTTAAATATGTTAGGATACATATTGAGAGAAATTTGTATAGATATTGATTGGTATCAGTTGATCTCAATCAAGACTTGTTGATTAAGAAATTGATGTAAATACTCACCAAAGCTGAAGCTACTTGACATTAGTTCGGCTCAAAAAATACTTTTTGACTTCATCTAGGATCAATTGGAATAAATTAAGATGAATTCAATTAAATTGAGACTAGTTGACTTGATTTATGTTTCAATTTCTTCTAATTAAAGCCAATTGATTGAGCATTGTTGGGCATAACTAAAATTAATTGAGAAAACCACTTTTTAAAGTTTTAATTAGTCTTAACTAAAATAGATTGACCATAAGTGAGAACTAATTAATCTTAATTCAAATCAATTAGTCTTGATAATAAAGTTAACATAAGATAGATTAAACCAATAATGTCTAGTTAATCTTAATTGAGATAAATTAGTCTCAAATAGTCTTATCAGACATAATTAAATAGATTTACCATAAGTGAGGACAAATTGATCTCAATTCAACTCAATTAGTCTTGATAATCAAAGTAAGATGAGATAAACTAAACCATTAAAGGTTAGTTAATCTTAATTGAGATAAATTAATCTCAATCAATGATCTTAATTAAGATTTATTTAAGTTAATTAAGATTAATTTGTCTAATGTAAGCATCATTTTTTCTCAAATGAAATAGATTGATCTTATTTATGCTAATTAAAGTTTTTGAAGTCCTTAGCGGATTCAATCAAAATTCATTTACTTTAATGTATGTTTGAATAACAATTAGTCTTAGTTGATTATAATTGAATTTCATTTTTTCTCAATGTATTAATTGGGAGTAAAATAGAACAAACTAGTCGTAATTGAAACTTGGTCATAGGCATTTTATAATAACTAAAGAGATTGCAACTCAATTCATATTAAAACAAACCTTAAGTAAGCATACTTATTCTCATAGTCACATGGTTTTAAATGGGATCCAATGGCTTGAGTTCAGCCATGATTTAGGTCAACTAGCTTGAGTGGTTTCAATAATTCTTTATTGAAGTTATTTGTTTAAGTTTTGGGTGGTTACATAGCTAGTTCTAGGCTATGAATAGGAAAGTTATGAAATTCTCATTTTCTTTAAAAAGATAACTCTTGTAAAGGTATCCCTAGAGCTTTACTAAAGTGTCACAAATACCAAGGAAGAGAGAGAGAGAGAGAGAGAGAGAGAGAGAGAGAGAGAGAGAGAGAGAGGAGTAAAAAACCTATAAAATAAAAACAAAAATAATATCACATATCAAAACATATGCTTGGAAAACCATAATGTTATATGAGAGTAAGAGAAAGATAATAATTTGGTGGTAGAGAAAATGCATAAAAAGAAGAAAGACAGTAGTTATAACTTGTTTGACACTCTAAATTTGAAATATAAAACTATGGGTAGAAAGTGATAAAGTTTTTGAAGTTCAAATATTTACAATGTTTTTTAAACTTAGCATTCTACTTGTTGGCATTCTACTTTTGAAAGATAAAAATATGGGTAGAAAGTGATAAAGTGTTTTTTAAACTTAACATTCTACTTGTTGGCATTACTTTTGAAATATAAAAATATGGGTATAAAGTGATAAAGATTTCTTAGTTTAAAAATTTACAAGGTTTTTCAAAGTAGATATATCTTGTTTGGCACTCTACTTTTTAAATGTAAAATTATGGGTAGAAAGTGATAAAGTGTTTGAAGTTAAAATATTTATAATATTTTGAAACTTAACATTCCGAGTCCACAAATGATCATTCTCAGTCCACAAATGATCATATAACATTCTCAAAAGATTTGGAAAATCAACCTACATGGCTTAGAATACAAGCATGATTCTTTATTTCAATCATAGTTTTAAGAAAGAAAATGCAACCAATTGAGATTGATTAACCTCAATCTGATTAATTAACCTTAATAAAGATTAATTAGTATAATACACATACATTGACCCTAATTAGTTTATTAATCTTAATTAGTATAATATATTTATACATTTGGCCTTAATTAAGATTAATTTCTTCAACTAAAAGAAATGAGAATAATGATGATATTAAATTAGGATGCATTGAGAGAAATTGGTGTAAATACAATGACTAGCTAAAGTTATTTGACATGAATTGATATCAAGGATCAAGTGGGAGAAGAATTTGTTTAAATTAAGCTAATTTATTGATTTGTGTTTAATTGATCCTAATTGAAGATAGTTAATCTTGATTGTTGAGTCTTATTTGTTTTAATTGAGATTAATTGAGTAAAATATTATTATTAAGTTTTATTAGTCCTATTTAAAAAACTTAAAGGACTCATTCAGATTAATTGAGAAAAATATTTTTATTGAGTTTTCATTAGTCTTACTTAAAATAAATTGAAGGTGTAATTGATCTCAATTTAGCTCAACTGGGCTTCATTAAGATAAGATGAAATAAATTTGTGTCTATAAAGGTTAACTAATATTATATAAGATAAATTGACCTCAATAAATGTCAATAATTGAGATTTATTAAAGTCAATTAGTATCAATTAAGATTTATGAAAGTCAATTAGGATCAATTGAGATTTAATAAAGTCAATTAGGATCAATTGGTCTAAATTAAGTACGAATTTCTCTCAAATTAAAAGAAATTAGCTTAGTTGATTCTAGTTAAATGTTTTAGTTAAACTAGAGATTTAATAAAGTCAATTAGGATCAATTGGTCTAAATTAAGTACGAATTTCTCTCAAATAAAAAGAAATCAGCTTAGTTGATTCTAGTTAAACGTTTTAGAGTCCCATATGGCTTTAATCAAAATGATGTCAACTAGCATTTCCCATTTGATATCAATTTATTAATGGGGGGTCAAGTAAAACCAATTAGTTCTAGATGGAGTGTAGTTATGGGCATCTCATCAAAACTAAGGTCAATTACGACTCAATTAACGTTAATAAACTTTAAGTAAGGATAGTTGTTCTTAAAGTCACATTGCCTGAGATGTGATCCCTTGGCTTGAGTTGAGTCTTGATGTTGAGGTGAAATAGCTTGATTGGTTATAATTGTGCCTCATTATTCTTTATGATTATTAATTATTAATATTATTTTTACTTATGGTTATATGACTACTTCTAGGCTCTGATCAATTGAAAAGTTACGATATTTCTGTTTCCTTCAAAATATAACTCTTGTAAGAGTATCACTAGCCTTACTAAATTGTTGCTAATCCAAGGCTTATAAAGAGTCACAAAGCCTCCATAAAATCATCATTGTTGGTGAGACCTTACAAATATTATGAGTCACAAAAATGCTACTTATCAAGGATTTTGAAAGGCCCATATTTATCTTCTTAAATAAGTTGAAAATATCTCTTAAAAATTGCCAAAAATGCCTTGGTATGCCATGTTTCTTCTGATAGTGAAGGTTATTTGTTGAAATTTTATATTTAAATCTTATCTATAATGATTGTGAATATATTTGTAATAGATCTATGTGTGTGTTTGTGTGCACATGAGAGAGAGAGAGAGAGAGAGAGAGAGAGAGAGAGGGGGGGGGGATGGAGGGAGGGGGAGAAGGTGATAGAGAAAAGAGAGAACCAAATAAATATATTTTATGTCCTCAAGTGACCAAAAGGATTTTTTGAGAAACGAAGAAGAACACCTAATGAAAGAATGCAAGCTAAGTTATGGAAAAAAAAAATTTCTTGCTAAAGAAGACACTCTTTAGAAAAACAAAATATGTGACCCACTATGATTTAAATACATGTTTATGTTTATAGGGGAATCATGTGCCATCATCATACTTCAAGAGGGGTTCACCTAAAAATATGTAAGTATAGTACGTGAGTTCAAATCAAGGGGTTTTTTAATTCAAAATTTTATGGTAAATTTACAGAAATCAAATACCCCTTGAATGCACGTGATATATAGGTTTTCTTAGTAGTGCACCCCCTGAGTCACAATATATAGAATATGCCACTAAAGGTTGTTCTCTAATATATAGCTATTGTAATGATGGAACCTAAAGTCCCTATGGAGTAGGATTTCTGGATCTATGAAACCCTTGTCATTTGTCTATGTGGATTGCTTTAATATGATAAGAGACTATCTTTTATGCTAAGGATATTACTTTTGCACCAAGGGAGATAAAGAGAATTGTTATTTTCTCTTATCTTAGCTAGATCAACAAAAATGAATGCTATGAGACACATGAAATACATCATGTATCTTGGTAGTTGATGGAAGAAATAGTAGCCTCACCAACTTTCCACAAAACTTTGTAGGGAGTGCGATGAGCTAATTTGGTATTGGTGTTTCACTTGAGAGAACCATATCTTGGTCTAGGAATTCTTAAAAACACATAATCCCCTTCCTTGAACTCTAATGGTATTCTTCTATGAGCATCCTCATAATGCTTCTATGAGCATCCTCATATTTCTTCATCCTTTCTTATGACCTTTTGACGTTGGCCATGCATTGTTTGTGAAGGATTGCTTGCATCCTTTCCACCTCATCCTTTGCATTTAGATCAGGGAAAAAAAAGGGCTAATCTTTGCCAATTGGCTATTTTTTGGGGTCTTTTCAAAAAACAATTTACCCAGCATCTTAAAACATTCACCCAAATTTTGGCCATTTTGAAGTGTTTTAGCAAATATTAACCCAATTTGGACATTTTAGGGTACTTTTTGAAAACCTTCACCCCATTTTCTATAATTTTAGATTTATATAGGAGGAATAATCGCCAACCTACCTACACTTATATATTCATGGATGCATCTTATTGGATTAATACCCTCTTGCTTGATTACTACCATTGATATATTGATCTCATACCCATATAATGCCTCAAATGGTGACATGCCAATGCTTACATGATGAGTACTATTGTAGTTAAATTTAGGAAGAGGCAACCAATTATCCCATTCATTTTGTGTCTCATAGCAATACTGTCTCAAATAAGTCTTCACCCACTCATTCACCTCTTCTGTTTTACCATTGGTCTTAGAATGATAAGTTGTGCTAGGAGTCAAATTGGTTCCCATGTTCTCAAGTAGAGTTTTCCAAAATGAACTCATGAACAACTTGATATCATGGTCACTAACAATTTGCTTTGGCATACCATGCAATTTCAACACATACTCCACAAATTACTTTATGATTCTAGATGCTGGGTACTTAAACTTTGTAGGGATGAAATGTGCCACTATTGTCACTCTATCTAGAACTATAGACAAGATATCCCATCGTTTCTTTGTGTGACAAAGTCCATAGCAATGTGTGCCCACTTCCACTCGAGACTAGGTAAGGGCTGAAGAAAACTCCTAGGCTTATGTGTTGGATCCTTGTTGAGTTGACGAGGCATACTCTTTAACACTTATGTGTGTATTTCCTTCCACATCCCTTTCTAATAAAATCTCTTTGTGATATTATCATACATCTTGAATGCATTTCTTCCATCACTTTTTGTAACATGGGCATAAGATAGCTTCTTTCCTTGTAGTACAAGAGACAAATTCTAAAGAGAACCATACTATAATTTTTGTATTATTTATGACTCTTCCTCATCCAAGAGATACTCCTCTTGAATGTCTATGATCTAATTTTTATAAACTTCAAAGATGGTCGACAAAGCGCATGCCCACATTCTAGATAGAACATTAGCAACCACATTTTCTTTTCCCTTTGTGTATATAATCCCAAAATCATAGTTTTACAAAGTGGTCAACCACTACCTTTGCTTAGGAGACAATTTGGTTGAGAAAGAAAATACCTCAACACTCGATGATCACTTGGCACATGAAAGTGATTTCCATAAAGATAGTTGTGCCACTTCTTGATAACATTTGAAATAGCAACCATCTCTTAATCATACACATGCATTTGCATTTTCTTCTCACTTAACTTGTAGCTCTTATAATTAATCACACCATCATCTTTGTACAAAACGACCTAATTCTTTTTCCACATGCATCGGCCCTCATTGTGAATGGCTTTGTGAAATGTGGGTAAACCAAAATAGGTGTTGATGTCAGTATCTTTTTGAGCTCCTCAAAGTTCTTATTCGCTATTGCATCCCAAAATAAGGCTTCTTTATTAAGCTTGTCGGTGAGTGAGGCTATAATTTTTGCATACCTCTTCATGAATCTTCTATAAAAAAAAGATAAGTCCAACAATCCCCTTAGTTGAGTCATTAGGTTTAGCCACTTTTCACACACTCAGCCTTTTTAGGATGCACTTTGATACCTTCTTTTGCTCAAAATGTGACCAAGATTCTCCACTTTTTGAGCAACTTGGAAATTAGTGGGTGTATTTCATAATCCACTTTTTGAGCAACTTGGAAAGTAGTGAATGCATTGCATAATCCAAATGGTATAAAATGAAATAGCCCTCTTTTCATTCTAAATGGTGACCTTATTAAGATCGGGATAGTCAACGCACATACAAAATTTCCTATCTTTCTTCTTCACCAATAGTACAGGTGAAGAAAATGGTGATTGACTTGGTTCTACCCATCTCGTATCCACAAGAGTTCCTTGACTTGCTATGCCACTTCATTTTTTTCAACCTTAGAGAGCCTATATGGAGACTTGTTGACCGCCTTTGCATTTGGTTCAATATCAATACCATGATCAACATCTTTCTTTGGTAGTAAGATTTTGGTAATTTGAAACACCTCTTTGTACTCTTCTAAAATCTTGGTCATACCCTCCTGCATTTTTTTCTTATTTCCATCATAGCTTCATCTTTACAAAGCTGTTATGCATAAACACACTCCATTTTCATGAGCTCATTCTTGAGTTTTGTGCCATTGATCAATGTTGACTTTGAGAAGCAATAACCCTTCTCCAAGTTAACATAGCTCACTTTGAGAAGAAAGAATCCTTCTCCAAGTTAACATTGATCAACGGCACAAAACTTGAGTTTTATGCATGAAGAAGGGTGTGTCACCCTCCCATTTAATGTAGCTTTGAGTCTTAATTTTTTTTTCCCTTTCATACATCATTAGAGAGTGAACACAAGGTAGCATTACACTTAATTAATAAATCCATAACACACAAAGTTGTGTGTAATCCATCATCATGACTCTCATCATGAACTCCATCGGATCAAAAGGAAACTACCCGCTAGGCTCATAATCATGATTTTCATCATCATGCTCATTGCAATCCACAAAATGTTTTGCTTCATCCCCAAATATTTCATTATCTTGTTTCGTGAGAATCATACTCAAGGATAATTTCTTTGCCTTGCATGCCTTGTAGTGATCCTTGCTCCATTTCTCTCTCCACATTTGTAACATAATCATTTGCTCTTAAGCAATATTCCTTGATCACATTGCTATTTGTCACATCACTTGAAGGCTTTCTATCCCCACGTGGGCCCTTAGAAGAGACATTAGCAACTCTAAAATTAAACTTTGTATCTCTCCCATAAGCTGTATGCATCTTGGAATAGGAGGTTCCATTCATTAGGGGAAATTTGGGCTCCCTCTAAGGAATGCCACATCATCAAAATGGGGCCATGGTAAATGTTTTGTAAATCCACTCCAATTTTTTTGGAGGTTGCATATATAGAATCTACTCTTCAAGATCTTTCCATTGATATAGAACATGATGGGGTCTAAACATGACCCATGGAAGATGTATAAAAAGTAGGTTCAAAAGTGATGATGTGGGTCATTTTACAATAGCCTTTAAACTTGATTTTGAGGAAAATGGTATATCTTGAGATTAGCAACTCCAAATGTTTCGGAGTTTGAAATTATAAGATCTACTTTTCACGATCTTTCTAATGATATGTCATATGATGGGGTTTTAAGAGAAGGTAAGAAATGTTCACCACCGCCCCCATTTTCAAGGCAAAGATGGCAAAAAATCTTTAGAGGGCCCAAAAATGAGCCCAAATTTCCCCTAATAATAGAACTATTTGGAGCCTTCACATAAGAACTAGGAGTTGAATCACCCGTTTGAGGACCTTTGTATTGCCAATTATGAGTGTATTTTTGCTAATATACCCCAACATCATAGCTTCTTTGAGCATTTACATCTTGCACTAATGCTAGACTTCAAACCCTTAATGTGTTTGATGCTTTTCACTCACCCCTTCTACATGTAAAGAAAGATTTATAAATCGTGTGAGTACTCCTTTACACTCATCCCTCTTTGTTCCAAATCATTCCAAGCACCAATTATAATCTTGTTGGTGTTTAATTTCAATGTAAATGTATCCCTCGTTTCATCTTTAAAATCTTTCCAATTAGTGACCTCATAACCATAAGAAATGTGTCTTCACCAAGTGTGAGCATCTCCATCAAGGTGAAAAGTTACAAAATATACCTTAGCCTGTTCACTCCGTGAATTAAGCTAAAAGTACATGTCCATCTTGCTGATCCATTCTTCAAACTGTTCATTGGAAGTGCTTTCTTCTTTGAACTTTGTGAGAACCGCTTTGTGCTTTACCCCTTCCTTGTAGAAGCGTGTCTTCTATCATTCCAAGAGCCCTCCATACCTGTGAAATCAAAGGAAACATGTTTGCCTTTTTCGTGATTCCTCAATGAAGAAGGCCCTTGGTAAGCATTTCCTCTCTTAAATCTTGATGATGGTGGATCTATCTCCTTGTTAGCATGACCAAACCCATTTTTATTGGTAAAAGAAAGACCCCCGGCTTGTCTGCTTGATCATCACCATAGAGTCCATGCCCATGGAAGGATTCGTGCTAGCCATACCCACATGGGTATCCATATTACCTATTCTCGTCGTGCATTATTTGACTCCCCTTACCTAAATGTACGTATCTCATCGACAAATGCATCCTCATTGTCATGTTCCATACTGGCATCTTGTATAACTTTTGTACACGTTCTTGGTCTTCCCCTCAATATGGCTACCAATTCCAAGTGGTTAAACCCTTAAATGATATATCCAATTTTTGGATTTCTTTATTTCTGTAGGAAGCTTGTGATGTCTACTATCAAAGCATTTGGTCTAATTCACTTTAGTCTAGAGAGAACCATCATGTGTGCTGGGATTTATGTTCTTCTGAAAATAGAAAAGGGTAAAAGCAAGTTAACATGCACAAAATAGCATGCCCATGGATAGTGCTAGCTTGCATACATTATATTGGCTTTATCATGTATACTAAAAATTCTATATGTACTTCTCTATGCTACATATCTTCCTTAGACATACATTCACCATTAAAACTATTCATAAGCGTTATAATAGACATAAAATAATATGATGTTATAGTTAGCACAAAACTAATAAAGTTACTGCTAGCTAGCATAATACATGTAGTGCACTAACTTGCTTTCACCCAAAAATGGCTCTAAGACCCCAAAACGTTATTTGAAAGAAGTGATATTTAGCTTGTTGTAAAGTTCTTAAGAGGCACAATCAACCCTATGAAGCATTTTATTTCAATTTAAGGGTAAATACTCTCTCTTTTGAGTTTTATAGAAATTAAAACATGTCTAGTTAACCACTCAAATAGAATCTGAATCATGCGCTTGATGGGTTGAATGGAAGGTTTAAGAGAGTATCTTCAAGCTATGTCAAAATCCCTAAAACAACCTACACCATTTTTGCATGAACTAGGGTTTCCATCCCGTCAAACTTTACCAACTTGACCTGCCAAAATGGTGACAAAATCGAGTGTTTTATGGCTTTATGGGAGGCTCTTAGATAGAAATTTCAATCCCTCTAAACACCTTCAAAACAGCTCGCACCATTCCGGATTAAAGTGGACTTTTTGTGTACTACACTCCATAGGAAAAGCACCAAAATTTTGCCATAGTTTCCCCTTATTTAGATGCATATCTCAATTTCTAACTTTAATCACTTCATTTAGAAATGTTGTAAGCATATATTAATATAATATTCGTGCCATATCCATTATCAAAATGATACCATATCCATTGCTTCCAAGTACCATGCCCTTTATCTTTTTCCCATGCATTTGTATCACTCGGCCCTTGTAACCTTCAATTTGATTGTTGTCGATGAAGCGTTTTGTGTTTGCTAATCTCTTGGCCAAACCTTCTCACCCCCTTATTAAAGTTTAAAGGCTGATGGCAAGGGTTGAATCCAAGTCATTACCAACGTGTATCTATCCCCTCCTTACCACTTTTCCAAGGCACTCATGGCAAGGAAGGTTCACACAAGCACTCTCTTTGGCCTCTTCTCCTGATTGCTAAATTACCCCCACCACATATCTAGCTTCAACACTTGTACAACAATAGATGAATGCTAGAATGAGATGAGAATTAAGCCACTTACAATCTCGGCAGGTATAATTCTATGTCCATTTATTGCATTCCAATGCATGGTTTAATGTTGATGAAGAGGATCAATGGCTCTTGTTTGAGTATCTTTCCCAAGTTGTTCAGCACGTGGCTTCAATTCCCATCCAAGATTGTAGACCATATGAAATATGCATATGTATGGAATATATAATGTTACACCTTGAATGGGACAGAAAAAGGGAAATCGTGAGATTCTTGATTAATGTTCATATGAAATGCTTTAAGATAGTATGCAAAAGATTAAGAAAATGCCAATCTTGATGGAAAGACTCATTGCATTTCTTGATTTGTGCATGATGAGGCTTTTGAATCATTTCTTGACATGATTAGAAAAGAGTAATGATACCATTAGCATGTGCTTAGCATCATTTAGTCATGCATTTATGCAAGAAAGATTCTATAGATTCAAGATCAAGAATGCTTCTTTGGTTCCCTATAGCATGAAATTGAAGAGAGGGGAAACTATCTTATGGTTTTTAGGTGCTTATTGATGTAATCTTAGAAGAGTTTGCTGAAGAATAGTATGGAATTGATGCTAATAACCCTAATCTCAAAACATTTATCTCCATAAACCAAGGTTGCAAAAACATTGGAGGAAGTGCATGATTCACCACATGTAAGACCAATGGAGCATGAAAGAGGCAAGAAGAACCTAAGTTTTGATGAAAAGGCACCATTCATGGAAGATTGAGGGCAACCATCAAAATCATGAATGTTGTAGGAGAAGACACTATAGAAATGGCATCGTTCTTTTAGCCATTTGCACTCCCCTTCCAGTTAACGTTGCTTAGCAAGAATTCCTTTATCTCTCTTGAACTCCTTGCCTAGCAAAGGCTCTCTAAAGAAGCTTTGAAACCCTAATTTGTGTAGCATCATAGACAGTTCTCAGGTGGCCGAATCTCAGGCTTCTTTGTTTCAGTTATTAAAAAAAAAATCCTTTCACATTGTTGACTATAGCTTGCCCATTCCACATTCACTTCTCCACCGATTCTTGGCTCATTTTTTTTGCCATTTGCTGCCCAAGTTTATTTCTAAGATCTCCATAGTTAACTAAAAACATCCATGACTCTAAAATCATATGGACTCATTAAATAATTGAAACCTAGTCAGCCATGGTGTTAAATATGGGAGAAGTCAACAAGTAAAAGTTATGTTAATGGCATCAAATTATCTAGCAAAATAAGTTGATTAGTTAGAGAAAACATCCCCCAATAGTAAACTACTTTCGAGATATTTATTCAAAGATGTTTTGTAAATAATGTCAACAACGCTTAAAGTCTCAGGGGGTTCAGTATAAGTAAACCCTCTGTATGTTCAAGGCCTTTTTTTTAAATCCCTTATCTGTGAATTTTACATGAATAAAACATACCCTTTTTCTATTCAACCTATGAATACCCCCTTTAAATGGTACCCTTCTGTATATAAAAAATGTGTAAAAAATGGATTTTAAAAATCCCTTCTGTTGAATCCACATGCTATGCTCACATATTTATGATGGCCCCCCCAGCTTAAAGTAAAATCTCCAATTTATGATGGTGTGCATTTGAATTTCCCATGTATCCTAATTAATTATAATTATGAATCACCATATAATTTCTCCGCAAACTATTTTAAGAATACAAGAGTATAACCGCACAACCGACTAATACGAGCATTGTTGGTTTCTCCATGTGAAAATTTAGACCAAGTCAATTTCTACAATAGAAGATATATTAATCAATTAAAATTGGCAGAGGCACACTACCTTACTAAAAATATATTATGGATAATGAACTTATCATCTAAAAGCATTAAGATTATATTTTTTAGATTGGTTTTTATTGTCAAGATTACTAGACTATATATTGCAAGGTACTTTTGTACTTCCACGGCCATGGTTTTTGTGCCCAAGTATCCCTCGTGGTGGTTAAAAAAGAATGAGAAAAATAAAAATTAATTGTCCAAAATACACGATTATTGTTTTCAATTCTAAAATTAGATTTATTTTATTGCAATCAAATGTAATACTTTTCTCTCTATCCTTTACTTCCATTATTCTAGAAAGGAGAGAGTTCTCTCTACATTAGAAAGGTGAAAGTGCTCTCTACATTAGAAAGGAGAAAGTGCTCTCACACTAAAAGATGCAGGACCATTATCCACGCCTTTTTTGACTCTTTAGAACTAAGCTCTAAAATCCCAAAACGTTGAAATACTCGTGGAAATAAGTGTCGAAATGGAAACATCGAAATAAGCATGTTTTCCCACTCTTATTTCGACGGCATTTTCGGTGCATATTTTGAGTGCTAATTCGATGATTATTTTGACTGGTATTACGATGATTATTTCAAATGTAGAACATTTCGACGGATGTAAGAAATTTTTGGTTATTTTGGCGAATGCAGGAACTTTCGACGCTTATTTCAACGCGTGCAAGTATAATTTGTTTTTTGGCATAATGGTGCATCCAGCTACAATCTTGTAGCTGGATGCACCATTATGCTAAACTTATAGAGTACCAAAGTCAATTGTACTCTGATATGAAGAACGAAGCAAATTTGTTGGAAAAGTTGGAGTGTTAGAACGTTTTCATCAATATGGAAATCATGGACGACACCTCACTCTCAAATTTTGTTGATTTAGAGGAGAAGACACTTTGCCCATGTGCTCGCTGCAAATACCAAGTGGCTCGACATCGACGAATTTGCAATGATCATACAAAAAAATAGGAAATATTTCTAGTGAAGCGATTGGAACATCTAATTAGCGGCAATGCATGCTTCAACAATGACGAGCCAGTGGATATCCAGCCCTGAACGATGGAGACCAACAAGAGTAGCCACAAACGAGGTGATCCAGCAACCCGAGGAACTTGAGGCGGCATTCGTAGTAAATACTAGAACATGACATGGATGAAATGATAAATGCCTTACATGATGGAACAGAAGATCGTGGTTTGAAACACAAAGGAGTAGAAGAAATCACACGACGTGTGGAATACGCTTCCCAAGCAGAGAAAGAGCTACGCAGGCTTGCTCATCTTCCACCATATCATGGAGCACATGTGTCTGTTTTACACGCTTGCCTATCCATATTAAACTTGCAATCGATTTTTGGATGGTTTAATACGAGCATATTAAAACTTTTTGCATAAGTGATGATATCATATGCAATTAGTGAGTTATGTATCTTTATATGCATTTTCTTAGCATCTCTATTTTGTGTGACAGCTTATTGAAACATCAAATATTGCCAGAAGATAATGAGATGCCAGTGGACTGTAGTCGAGCAAAAACAATGTTGCACTCGATTGGCATGGACTACAACACACACCATGCTTGTCCAAATGATTGTATTATTTATCGACAAGAATATAACAATGCAGTACAATGTCCACATTGTACAAGATGTGCAAGAAGAAAGGGTACCGGCAAAAGTTTTACGACACTTTCCCATCATTCCTCGAATTAAAACAATGTTCAAGTGCAAATCCATTGTAGGATTGATGACTTAGCACGGTAACACTAGGTCCACGAATGGTATTATGCGTGCGCCTGCAGATTCCCCTGCATGGAAGCACATTGAAGAGAAGTGGGTAGCCTTTCAAGAGGAGGCTCGCCATATTCGACTTGGACTAGAGATGGATGGAGTGAATCCATTTGGTCTACAAAAAACATTAAGCTAGAGATAATCTAGAAGAAGAAGAGATTCAAGCTGGGTATCTCTCATGCTAGATCTAGAAGAGGATGACGACATGGATGAATTCCCTTCTACTACTACAAGACAACCAGTTCCACCAATTGACAACAGTGATGGAGTATTTCTAGAAATAGACTTATTTGGAGCCATGGATCTTGCTGAGGACGAGCAAGTTCATGTGATGAACTTTAATTTCATTGTAAAACAGAGCACTTTCTTAATTGCACCTTAGTGATGAGGAGGAGCTAGCATTTGTCCTCCTTCAAAGAGTGATGGAAGTTCTACCCTCCTCTCTCCCTCGCCCTCTCCCCCCTCTCTCTCTCTCTATCTCTTTTTCTCTCTTTCTCTCAAATCTCTCTCTCTCTCTCTCTCTCTCTCTCTCTCTCTCTCTCTCTCTCTCTCCCTCTCTCTCTCTCTCTCATAGACACATATGCTTGCAAAGAGGTAGAAAGAGAAGGCTAAAACATACCCCAAGGTGGAACTAGTAAATATTATATATAAATTCAAATTTAAAAAAATACATTTTCCACGGTTATTTCGACGTTTATTTTGACGCTTCTTTCCAAATATTTTGACGCCCATTTCAACGTATATATCGACGATGCGACCAGGCGTGGAAACTAAGGATCAAAAAACAATGATTCCCTTGTAGTGTCACTTATATTCTTGAAAGGAGAAAGTGATCTCACTTCTAAAAGAAAGCAAAAAATGTTTTTTCTGTCTCTCTCTTATATTCTACAAAGAGAAAACTTGTTCTTTATGATCTAGATTAGGAAGTGAAAATGTGTTCTCTTACTATCTTGTGTGCTAGAAACATTTGTAATCTTTGGATGGTAGAAAGAAGAAACACTCTTCCTCTATTCTAAAATTTAGTGTGGCCTCTTTTCTTACTCTTTCCCTCTCTCACTTGAAAAATAGTAATGGTTTTCCCTATTTACACTAAAAGTTTCCCTTATCTTGATTTTCCAAGTAGTAGGAAAATGTATTCTTCACGAGGAACCCACAATTTTGTGCTAGAAATCCCATGTTCTTTGAGTATAAACAACAACACAAATTTTTATCTTTCTTTGTTGCACTAGGAAGCTACCATCAACTACTAAAGATAACTTGCAGTGCTTAAAGAAACCTTGCTAGTGCTCAAAGCCTTTCATAAGGGTTAGGTACAAGGTAGGGGAAGCAACATAAAGCATACTGAGACAACCGTTAGTAGAGAGCAACACAAGGTCGGGGAAGCAATACCGATAACCACATTAGAAGAGACCATCAGTACCTTGCTTTTCCCATGCTCAAATTTTGCAAATAGTTTTAACACAATGGCTCCACACTTGGACATAACCTACTTACTAGAGAGTGCTTACAAATCTCTTAAAAATGCATCACTTAAAGGACATAATCCATCCTCTTCATCCTCCTAGTCAAAAAGAACTAACATAATGGGTTACAATATCTTCATAAAAAAATGGTTCACTTTGTTTTTTTGAAAAACATAAAACCAAAATATAAGATATGACACTCTGATAAATGACCAAAGTGCCTTTTAACAATTCCAATCAATTGTGCTCGATTGATGTTATCTTCTTTGTGTCAATAAATAGAGTTTGATACCAACTCAAATGTCCCTAGTCGGATGTCCCTAGTCGGTAGACTTGTCTTTGAGTTCCTTGACTCCATAGACTATAAGATCACTCTTTGACACCAAAGAATGTGAATACATAACACAAAAACTAATTACCTAATTATAGAGCTAAAATGAGTCCCCAAGTAATCTAATTATAGGAATACACACATATTCATGAGTTAAAAAATTTCCCACATCCCCTCATGGTGGCACTGGATTTGGTATTAGCACTACAAAGTATGAGTCTTTTAGAACCATCTAACTAAATCCTAGAATCCACTTATTTATGCTAACCTAATCCAATAATAGTGGCCCCAACTATCATTAGCTTTTAATTATTTTTATACTTTCTCTCTAACATGTAATCAATAAGCATTATTAATCCCATACTTCTAGAATTAAATCAAACCTTGGAGTCTAGGTATGTATCCTTAGGATTCTCCCACAATATACATCCTACTAATCCTATTTATCCACTTACTCCAAATTTTTCGAGATATAATGGAGGGATATAATGGAAAGGATTATCATCAAAATAGTTCTCTATCATTAGCAAGTTAGACAATAAGTGATCCGTCAAAATTAAAGAGCATTAATTATTAGTAGTTAGACAATAAGTGATCCATCATATTATCTCTCTAATGTTAGCAAGTTAGACACAAGTGATCCATAGAAATTAACGAACATTAATAATGAAGGGAAGATTGGTAATATTTTGAGTTTTATCCAATCAAATAAAGTCCATAAGAACATAATCTGAGGAAGTGTATGCACCATTAGGTAGTATGTACATCTGGATGAAAACAAAAGAAAGAGATGTTCATACCGTATTATAGACCTTGTAATAAAGCAACTAAATTAGATTCATAAGTAAATAATTTTCTTTTTAAAGATTCATTCATTCATGGTAGGTTGAATTAGGCCCCTTCAAAGTTCATCATTAGGTTCATATGTTTATCGTAGGTTGATTTGGCTATATCAAAGTTCATCACATTAGGTTCATATGTTCATGGTAGTTTGATTAGCCCCTATCAAGCTTCATCATTAGGTTCATATTTTCATGATAGGTTGATTCTAAACTAGATTCATACGTTCATGGATGAGGTAGCTTTATCTACAAGGTAACCATGTACACTAAGAAATTAGCCTTTTTTCCACTCATGAGGCCTAAAACCTACTTGATACTTGTTAAAATCTTATTAAGGTATATGAGTTAGCTTTAGATACAAGAATTATCTACAAGGTAACCATGCACAATGAGAAATTAACCTTTTTTTCCCTCATGAGGCCTAAAATCTTCTTGATGCTTCTTAAAATGCTCATTTCAATAGTGTATATAGAATATTAGGGTAATGTGGTGGATTTTATGCTTATGAGTCTTTGATTCGTAGCACATAAGATATTGTTACTGTCCCTTGATTAGAAATTGAATCAACTATTCTATATTTTTATGACAATGACCTCTAGTTTCTAATAAACGATACACCCCCACCTCACTTCAAACACAAAGTTTCTTCTTTTTATTTTTTTAATGATATTTTCTAATATTTTAAATAGCACTATATATTACTCGTTACTATTTTTAACTTTGAATATTACAAGGAAAATCAAAATCGTTTTTCAAGACTTGATCTTATCAATACAAAAGGCATTGCCATTTTTTTTCTATTTATAAAACATTCATGATATTGTGGATATCAGCAATATATTTGTGAATAAAGTGATAGTAAATGATTACAATGAGATTGTTTGTAGGATGAGTAGCTTTATTAGTAGCTAGTATTCCTATGGCCTTGGGATATTCATAAATAGTTTTTCTTTAGTATAGCAAATACTCCTATGGCTTTCCCATATAGTTAATTCTCCTTTGCTGTTTTGTATCATGCATTTAAACCACTTTTTTAGGATTACCTTTTTCCATAAACACATAAATTTAAACCATCCATTTCCATCAATACGTCTTATTTCTCTAATAATGTTGTTTGCTTGGTTTTTACCTTTTAGAACACTACGTAATTTTGATAGAAATGCTCAAAGTTTTTCCCTCCACGTGCATGCCTTAAATCTTAGTGTTGAATACATGAAATAAATGGCAACACAAACATCTTCATGAACATTTTTTATTATTTAACACAATCTTTAAATCCTTTGTGATATATCCATATCCATCCAGCCTACTATTTTATTTATATGCTCAAATAAATAACAAACTAGCCCCCTCCCCCAATATACCCCCACACGCATACACATACATAGAGAAAATATATCCACCTTCTTATGATGCTAAAGAAACATTTTAGTGCCTACAAAAAACCTTTTCTTATATAATACTCCTATTCCTTTAGGTTAATATCTCCCCATCCCCACACTCTTAAAGGGCTCCCTCACTGAAAAGTGATACCATAGTAAATCTAGGAGCTATATAAAAAAAACTCACAAGATCCTTACGTAGAATATTTTCTTCTTCTTCTTCTTAGCCAATGACACATGATCTCGTTCTTACTTAGGGAGTGGAGGTGATCTTTTCATTAATCCCTCTAGATATGTTTTCTTTCCCTTTATTATATATCATTTTGAAGATATTTTTCCCTTCTATTTTTTATATTTCATGTTTGAATAGATATTTTATCAAAACAATATGGTGTGTAAAGTTTGATAAACCATTTATGTCTTCTTTTAAAACCATTAACATAACTCTTGTTAAACTTAACACAATACTAGAGGTGGTAAATCACATTGTTATGTGGTGTATTAATCACTCTTATATCCTTTTTTGTGTTTTTGTATCTACAAAATGCAATGGTTGATTCATAACTTTCCTTTGTGAAAGAATCATGATATCGTCTAGTAAAAGAGAGTCAAGTTTGTATATATTGCAAGAGAATGCCATATTTCTATTGTTTATATTATTGAAACAATTTTGAAAATGGGAAGTGTTGAGGTCCCAATTTGCTAACAATTTTACTAATGTATGCACTACTAGAATTACACTATTGTATGCATTTGTATTTTCCCTAGTATTTAGCCTTAGTGTAGGTGTTACATTTGCATTGTATGCATTTGTATTTTCTCTAGTATTTACGCTAGTATAGGTGTTGCATTTGTAGTGCATTGCTTATACTAATGTAAATACTAGCATGGTTAAATCATTTGCCAAGCTTCTTTAAGGAAACCTTCCAAATTTGCATCAGTTTTTATAATTACTTTAAAAAGTTCAAGGGTATTACAACCTTTTTCAAAAAATCCACAAATAAAACTAAGTAAAACAAGTGTACTAAGAGTTCGCCCCTTTTGCCCTAAGCCCTATCCTTCTTTTCTTATGTTTTTTATCTTCGATACATTGAAGAGCATATGAGATGCTATACTCCACCAACTCCTTGTTTGTCAAATCCTTATGTAAGGAAGAGCTTTTTCTAAGAGAATCACTAATTAAATTTTAAGTCAATAGGACCAATCTGATTTTCCATTCATACTTCTAGTTTTGATAGTATATCAATTGAGCTTATGTGTAAAATAGCTTTATGCTTACACATAAGAGAGTATGCTCTTTTTGTATTAGAAAAATCACTAATTGTATTTTAGGTCAATAGTGATCCGATTTCTCATTCAGATTTCTAGTTGACTGAATATCAATTGAGCTTTTGTATAAAATAGATTTATGCTTACAAATAGGAGAGTATGCTCTTTTTGTATAAGAATAATCATAATAAACTATACATAAGGTTATGCATAAATAGCTTAAAGAGCTTATGCTCTTTAAGGAAAAGAATAATCAATGGAGCTTATAAGTAGCTTATGCATAAGCTCTTTTTGCATAAGAATAGTCAGAACTTATACAAATCTTATAATACAAAAGAGCTTATGCATAAATTGTATGCATGAATCTCTTATATATAAATGTAACGAGATTTATATGCGAGCTTTATGCTTACACATAAGAGCTTTATGCATACTCTTAAGGAACTTGCTTGTAAAATATTTAAGCATAAAAAGATTATGCTTAAATATTTATGCATAAGAATAAGCAAAGAAATTATAAATAAGGATTATCTAAAAAGGCTAATGCATAATCTTATGCATACAATCTTTATGCATAAGAATAAGCAAAGAAATTATAAATAAGGATTATCTAAAAAGGCTAATGCATAATCTTATGCATAAAGCTCTCATGCATAAACATAAAGAGATTTATCTATTGAGATTCATAAGAAGAAGAGCCCCTTCTTCTTGTTATTATGAATTTATAGAAGAATAAGATTTCACACACCCCCTTAATACTAGTATTAAACTTTCATAGATTTCCAATCATCATGTTCTATCTTAGTAAGTAGTTTTTGTTAGAAAGTTAGCCCATTCTGAAAGGATACACTAAACTAGAGTTTTTGGTCTGCATGGATTGTAAGTGGGTGTAATGACGTGCTTGAAAGAGCTTTCTGCAAACAGAAGGCACACATGATGACGGTACTCCCTCGATTGATACACAAGAGGTTGGACCATATATAGATTTCTTCCTCAATATCTCCATGTGAGAATGCCATTTTAATGTCCAGTTGATGAAGCACAAACTCATCATGTGTAGAGATGGCATTTGCAACAACAAAGACAAGGTTTCTTCATAGTCCAGGAGAGATGCCATGCACCACAAGATGGGCCTTGAACCAAGAAATAGAGCCATAAAAGTAGAATTTCTTTTGGAGCACTCACTTATAGAGAGATGGGTAGATTCATACGTTTAAAGGAGATTGTAGATGCAGCCAATGCTGAGTTGGATGTGAAGTAGAATAAAGAAAAATGTCATTGGAGTGTATAGGATTCCCATTATGTGAGGGCTAGTTGACCATCAGTATGAGGCATGGTTTCCTCATCATAAAGTGAGGCTATTGCATAGATGTCTGCAAGAGTGCATCACTTGGGATGCGAGAAAATGAAGTTGAATTAGATTCATCATGAAGGAGGGTTGATCAGGTGACGAGGAAGAAGCTTTAGTTGCATGCAAAAATAGTTAGGGGAGGTGTCACACTTTATAAAAGTGGAGGGGTCCCATGGGATAGGGGTTGGTCCTACAGAGTTCACCTAAAAACATGTCAGTATAGCACATGAGTTCAAATGAAGGGGTTATTTAATTCAAAATTTCAAGGTAAACTTATAGAAATACATTTACAAAAAGGATTATTTAAATCAAATTTTTTTTTAAAAAAAAACTTATAAGTTCATAAAGAAAGGAATTTTATTCATGAAAAATATAGAGGCAATGGATTTTTTAAATTCTCTTTGAATGTATGTAATATAAAGGGTTTCTTAGTAGTTCACCGGCCCCTGCAGGGTTGGCAAAGTAAGACCATGATGCCCAAGGAGAGGTTTTATTAAAACAAGGAAAAATCAGAGTGGTATGTAGGCAATGTGTTCAAGATACAATGATCATTAGTGTAGGAGGTTAGGGAGCCCTTAAAGCAAGGGGAGTTACTAGAACATTATGTTGAGCAATAGGAGTATCAGGTGCCGCTATGGGAGCATGTGGCACACCAGCATTAGGAGAAGAATCATCAACTTCCTTCCACAAGGTGGCAGCAATTTGTGATGCATCTAGGCGGCGTGTTTGATTTTGGCTCCAGTGATCACCAGTGTAGGAGGTTGGGGAGCCCTTAGAGAAAGGGGAGATGCCAGAACATTGTGTTGAGTGATACTAGTAGGTTGGTGCTATGGGAGCATGTGCCACACCAACATTGGGAGAAGTCTCATCAACTTCCTCCCACAAGGTGGTAGGACTTTATGACGTAGGTAAGAATGATTCTTCATGTTTTGAATCATCCTATTTGCATGTAATAAGTAAGTTCTCGTGAAAGGTGGATTTTTGGCTGAACAAAATAGATGGTATGAACTGTCAATATGCCTTGATGCCAAACGTATTACCATAGCCCAAAAAGACTATTTTTGTAGCTTTAGGGATGATTTCGTTCGTTTTTTCTCTCAACAATATCTTTCTACTCAAGGATATATGGTACCTTATATTGGTGCACAATTCTAGGAGAATTACAATAGGGAATAAAATCTAGTATAGAAAAATATTCACATCCATTGTCTGTCCGTAGAACTTTGATTGTGCGGTCTAACTATTTTTCCCACAAGATTCTTGTAGAGTTGGAAATGTTGTAGAACCTCATGTTTGTATTGAAGGAAGTATAGCAATTCGTTAAATCATCAATGAAAGTGAGAAAGTGTTTAGATCCATAGTGAGTGAGGGTTTCTCCATGGGACCGCAAAGATTCAAGTGGATTATTTCAATGTAGAGGTTTGTGAGTGTGGGAAAAACCTTGATGTTGAGACTTGCCTAGGCTACATCCCTCGCAAATGTCAATAAGAGACAACTTGGAGGGTAAAATAGATCCTATTTAATGACCCAATCTATAATGACATTTTAAAGTGTTCACTTGCAGAGGAGTATTGGTGATTGTTGCCATGGCTTTGACTTATACTATAGTGACTCCTGATTCTAAGGATAGATGCAACCTTCCTATTTGCATTTAATAGGAACTATAGTTCCATTGGAAAGAAGGATGTTGATAATGCAATAAGTGAAATAGTTCAATGATAGTCCCATTTGAGTGAGAATAAGAGGAGAATCTAGGGTAAACCAAGCACCTAGCAAACATAAAGGGGTTCATAATTGACTAGCCAATCCTTCTTGTACGTCATGTGATGGTGTCGGAGTAGCACGTGTCATCATGAACATGTAAAGGCAACTAACTGGTCATCAGGTCATCATAACTTCCTCTTGAAGGATCTTGGCACTGGGGGACTGCATGGTGAGAGTCACAATGGTTGCCTTTACATGTTCATGATAACACGTGCCACTTCAGTCCGGCATGTGTGTGCGATCACTCTAAATGAACAGAGATCCTGCTTGGCAAAAATGGGACAGAGGGCCTACTATCTCCTCCTCGCTATGAAGAATCCTCTCTCAGCTGCAAATCTAATGTGGAATTGTGAAGGAAGTCATCAAGAAGATGAGAGCAGAGCATTGCCTCTCTCCTAGTGGTACTTTCATCTCTGGGTATCAATGGCCTGCTGCTCACAAGAATGCCCGCCCTGCCTCCTCTGTTGCATGACCACTCTCATCTAACGTTGAAGCTAACCAAGCGAGCCAGGCTGTGTGGAAGTTTGTAGAGATCTTCCAACTCTGTTATTCATGCACACATGCAAGCAGGCAGTTACACCATCATGCACAAAAAGCAGTTCTATTGATGTAGAGAAGAATCGAGTACACCTTATTTTTAATGAGTTTGCATGTCGGTGGGCCTCTACCCCTCTATGTCGCCACTCTTGCCCCCACTAAGATGCAATGGTGTGGAAAAGCAGGCTTCCTCCATCATCCTCGTAGAGGGGTGGGCATGTACCCACCAGGTAACTCTGCCAAATTAATGCTCCAAAGGGAAGGGAGCTAATTGATGGTGCAGGCAATGTCGGGTCAACAGAGAAACATGATGGGCCTTGGACTCGTCCAGGCCATCACAAGGCAAGAAGAATGGAAGGCCTAGCACCACTGAGCAAGACGTAATGCACCACATGCAAGAATGCCAATGCAAGAAGGATGGAAGGCCTAGCAGGAGGTGATGTACTGCATGTTGGCAAGGAGGACCTTATTGGCCACTGGGTGGGTCTAGTGTCGGACCAACATAACGTCAAGTCCCACATGCAATCAAAGGTAGCGGACTAGAGTTATAGAGAAGATTCACCCAAACCGTCAAACCAGCCTCCAAGTCTAGTTGAACCTAGAACCACACAACTTGTCTCACTTGATCCAAGCTCTTGATGCGAGGCAAAACTTTCTCAATCATTGCTCTACAAAATTGATGAATCATCTACAAACTCGGAATTAAGGAGCTCTTTGAGAGTGCAAATGGGGAAGCACAAAATGTGGATATCAATTCTCCACACTCATATGCCAAGGCACTGGCTAGCTCATATTTTATGGCCCCCATTGTGAGAAGTAGCCATGGTTGAGCACCCCAGGCACTTGGTATCCTTGTATTCACATGGGAAGGTGGCCTATGAGGCCACATGGTTTAGAGACAACTTGGATAATATTTGACCCCCTATCTTGACATTACGGAGTCGAGATGAGCCTGGATGGCTGTGTGGGAAGTGGCAAACTTGCTACGCAAAGTCTAGCGTATCTTTATGGGCTGAGTCTACAACAGACGGTGGCACCGAGAGGACCATGACCGTGGACCTACACGGTCATTTCATGATTTCCCAGCTTATACATACTTATAAAGATACATGGCCAGCCCCTTCGCTACACAGTTCATCAATCATCACTATGAGTTTACTCCCTAGCTTCTACTAGCATACAACCTTCGTCTTAGTAGTTCCAAATCAGCCATAAAAGTTTCCCTCATAGGAGCACACGAGTGTGGGGCTTTGCCATTTATTGTATCATTCTCGTAATCACTTAAGTAATATAATATTCTTTTCTATCTTTGTTATTATGCAATTTGAGTTTTAAAGATTTGTGTTGTGAAAGATCCTACTTCTTATGAGTGTTCTCTTGTATACACCATTGTATCCTCTTACATGATATCAGAGCTTTAACTTAGTATAAAACTTCTTAGCAGTCCCTTATTATAGAAATGCCATCTGTCGTAAGACCCCACCCACCACCATTCACTGCTCATGGAGACCAGAAGTTCAAGCTTAAGGCTATTCTTTTCTCGTATGACACCTCAGTGGTCTTGATGTTCACCCCCAATAAACGATACAAACCAAAACCTTGTACCACCTACTACCAACTTTGGCCAAGCTTGGAGACAAAGGGATTCGGATGCTCTCTATGCCAACGTCCATGAGCACGGAAGATAGTGTACTAACCATGGTTTAGCATGGGTCTTGTTGCAAAGCCAATATGAGTCCTCAAATCCCTCAAGGATTCAGAATCTCAAAATTCAGCTTTGAAGGTGAAACAATGGAGGTATTTCTTACTAGAATTCAATATCTCCACCATGACTATCTGATGGTTACAATCGGCATGAGTGTGCTCTCTCGGATCTCGTTGTGAAGCGTGCTCCACCTAGAATGGAGGTATTTCTTACTAGAATTCAATATCTCCACCATGACTATCTGATGGTTACAATCGGCATGAGTGTGCTCTCTCGGATCTCGTTGTGAAGCGTATTGCCACCTAAGTATGATAGTTTTGAATGAAAGGTAGTGGGTATCCCAATAGAGGTTGACCTAAAGCTATCCATTGAAGGTACCTCCGACCTTGTGGATGAGACCTTATACAGGAAACTTGTTGGTTGTCCTATCTTCTTCTGTAATACTGGAACACTAGTTTTGTGGGGTAGGTTGTCCTCGGGGGGTGCACCTCAAAATATGTAAGTCTACCACGTGCGATCATTAGGTGGGGTTTTTTTAATCCAAAATATTGGGTAAATTTACAGAAATACAATTACAAGTGGGGTATTTTAATTATACTTTGAAAAAAAAACCGTAAGTTTATAAAGAAAAAGGGGTAGTTTTATTAGCTCAAAATTCACAGATAAGGGGATTTTTAAATACCACTTGAACGCACGTCGTAGGAGGGGCTTCCATATAGTGGACCCCCCGAGAGGTTGTCCAACAAGCCCCAGGAGAATCATTTGAAAGTAGGTATGAGGGTATTGTGGTACACCTAAGGTTCTTAGAACTATGGCATCACTTATGCTTCAAGCAAGACATTCAGTGGCTTTGTGACTCAAATTGGATGAGTAATTTGGACATTGGGTGCTCAAGAAGGGTATTGTTTTTCTCTTGGTTCGGGATGCATTTCTTGGATCAGTAAAGAAATAGCCCGTTACACTCTGCTCCATAGAGGCTGAGTACAAAGCTACATGCATCATTTGAGGCATTGTGGATAAGAAGGATTCTATAGGATATGGGAGTGGTACAAAAGAATCCTATTACAACATTGCAACGAGAGTTGCATGATGGGAATCTTGTGATTCATGCTTGCGCGTGAGACACATTGAGATTCATTATCACTTCGTGCATGAGCTCATAATGTTCAAGAAGGTCAAGATGGTCTACCACCCAATGACAGAGAATTTTCCAACATCTTCACAAAAGCTCTTAACAGGTATCACATGGAGTGGCATCTTCATCGGACCATAGAGGCAATTCACCTTTGACGTAAAGGGGGGGTTGGATATCAATGCTCCACCCTTATATTGTATTATCTAGGCGCCTGCTAGCTCATGTTTGTATGGCCCCGCCATTAAGAAGAGTAGCTATGGTTGAGTAGCTCCCATTATGGTTGAGTAGCTCCCATTATGAAGAGTAGTGATAGTTAAGTAGCCCCCATTATGAAGAATAGCCATGGTTGAGTAGTTGAGGTGCTTGGCATCATTACCATATTCACACGGGAAGGGGGTCTATGAGGCTATATGGTCTAGAGATGGCTTGGATTAGATTTGGCAGAATACCAACTAAGCTACATACTATATTAGATCGTTATCTCATAACGGTCCACACATGGAGTAGGTAGACTTTACACTTGGATACCTACTAGCCCAAAATTAGCCCGTCGAATGGCTGTAGGAGGTGAGGATACTCCTATGCAATGTCTAGTACATCTTCATGGGTCTGAGTATACATTGTGGACATCGACTATTGAAAAGATGCAGGGGAGAAGAGAGCTTGAGCTCTTGCAAGCACACACACACTCACAAAACCCTAAAAAAGAACACACAAGGTGAGAGGCTAAAAGTCTTCTTCTTCTTCACACAACACTCAACACTCCATATACAAAGATAAGAGTACACACCATATGAAAAGGTACTCAACCAACTACATACTAGGGTTCTCTATAGTGTGAACCCAACTAAATGAGCTGGCGTTATAACTATGCCAGTCTCTAGAGTGGTTGTCACACAGCCTGTCATCCCACTCGCCGCATATCACCCATTATCTCACCAACCATGCCAGTGGTGTAAGTGTGGGGCCTATCCCCCAGGCGGGTCATCAGTGTCCACCACCTCACTAGATGAGCTCGATATCTCAACACTCCCCCTCAAGCTCAACTCCATCTCATGTACACCAAGCGAAGCCCTGAATCTGCGGAGCTTCTCTGTACCCAATGCTTTGGTGAAGATGTCAGCGACCTGATCCTGTGTGCTGACCTTAAAAAGGTCAACGTTTCCTGCCAAAACCTTCTCTCTGACAAAATGGTAGTGGACCTCTATATGCTTCATGTGAGCATGAAAAACTGGGTTCCTGGCCAACTGTATACTAGTAATGTTGTCACAAAAAATGAGAACTTGTCTATCCACTGATAGACCCAAATCTGCAAGTAGCTTTCTCAACCAAGCTACCTCACATGCTGCCACAGTAGCACCTCTATACTTGGCCTCTGGTACTCGATAGAGCAACCATAGGCTGCTTCTTGCTACTCCAAGTCAGAGCAGTACTCTCCAAAGAAAACATGAAGCCACTAGTAGATCTTTTATCTGAGATACTACCAGCCCAATCAGCATCTGTGTACCCATCCATGTACACATATCTCTGTCCTAGTTTCATAAAAAAGTCCACAATGAAAAGTAGACCTCACATACCTCAGTATGCGTCTCAATGCATCCAAATGCGGCTTCCGAGGAACCTACATAAACTGACTCACCAACCCAACAGCATAGCTCAAATCTGGCCTAGTGATCGTCATGTAAATCAAGCTTCCTACTATGCACCTATACATAGTAGGATCCTCCAAAATCTCTCTTGAATCTGCACTCAACTTACCATTCTGATACAATGGCACTGAGATAGGCTTATATCCTGTCATACCATACTTGGACAACATGTCCAAGCCATACTCTCTCTGCAGTAATCCAATACCATGTGGTGACCTAATCACCTCAATGCCCAAGAAATATCTGAGCTCCCCCAGATCCTTCATCTCAAACTTCTATCTAAGCAAGATCTTTACATCAAAGATCTTTACATCATGGTCCCCCGTAATGATCAGGTCATCTACATAGATGACAACAAGCACAACCCCTCTATCACTGTGTCTCATATACAAGGAGAAATCAGCATTGGCTACATGAAAGCCAATAGTGATAAGATATTCAAAAATCTTGTCAGACCATGCTATTGGTGCTTGTTTTAAGCCATACAAGGCTTTCTTCAACCTGTAAACATGCTCAGGTGACTCACATCCTCATAACCAGGTGGCTGCAACATATACACCTCTTCCTGCAAACCCCCATGCAAGAATGCATTCTTTACATCCATCTGCTGATGTAAAGACCATTGCTTTGACGCAGCCACTGCTATCACAACTCTCACTGTTGCCATCTTGGCACTGGGCTGAAAGTTTCCTCATAATCAATGCCATATGTCTGCACATATCCTTTGGCTACCAATCTAGCCTTGTTCGTGCGTATGCTTCCATCATTGTTATGTTTTACTTTGTACACTCACTTGTATCCAATGGCTTCCTTGCCTTCAGGCAATTGCACTAAATCCCAAGTCTCATTTCCATATAGTGCATCCATCTCCTCATCCATAGATTTCTCTCAACACACATTTCCAACAGCCTCATCAATGCATGTGGGCTCTACAACATGTACAACTTTTGCCATGTATGCATAGTGATGTGCCACATAACCATCATAGGTAAACCTCTGCACAGGATTCTTCACTCTCCTAGATCTTCGCAGCTTTGCATTCATGGCTTCCATAGCCTTCTTTACACCAGGTGTTCTCATAGCTTGTATTCCAAGATCCTCATCAAGGCTCATCTCTGAGCCACTAGACTCTTCATCAACATGAGAATGCCCTACAGAAATGTCAGGCATACTAAGGGGCTCAACCACTTTCTCTTTGCCTTTATGTGATGTACTAATCACATTTGCAAGACTGGTATTATGATGCATCCTGCTACTCCATGGTCTATCAACTGAACCACTAGATGAGGACTCTCTTGGTCCACTCAAAGACTTTGATTGGCTGACTTGTATTCTGTGCAACCACATTTCCACTCACATCAGCCCCAATAGCTTCTTTTTCAGTAGCATACCAGCTGCTCATCTCATCAAAAACAACATCCCTACTTACCCTCAACTCACGTGTAGCAGGGTTATAACCCGTGTATCCCTTTTGCTCAAGGGAATACCCAATAAACACACATTTTTCAGCTTTTGGATCCAGCTTAGTTCTCAGCTCATCTGGCACATGCACATATGCAATGCATCCAAAGACTTTCAGATGAGACAAATCAGGTTTTCTGCCAGTAAACCTCTCCTCGGAGTTACATCATGTATGGCTGCAGTTGGAGTCCTGTTCATGATGTAAACTACTATAAAAATAGCCTCAACCTAATAGCTATGCAGCATATTCTTCTCTCCCATCAATGCTCGTGCAATCTCGGCAATGTGCCTGTTTTTCTGCTTAGCAACTCCATTTTGCTGCGGAGTGTATTTGCATGTAAATTGTCTCTGAATACCATTCTTCTTCAAAAATTCAGAGAACTCATTGGAGAAGTACTCTCCCCCTCCATCTGACCTTAGGCACTTTACATGTTTCCCTGTTTGCTTTTCAACCATAACTCTGAAATTCTTAAAATGAGTGAACACCTCACTCTTCTTCTTCATTAGGTATACCCACACTTTCCTTGTGTGGTCATCAATAAATGTCACATAATACCTACAGCCTCCCATAGACATGGTCTTCGTAGGACCCCATACATCTGAATGCACAACATCTAGTGCATTTCTTCTCACATTTCTGTCACGTGGAAATACATACTTTGTTTGCTTTCCAAATTGGCATGCTTCACATATTTTTTACATACCTTCAACTTTAAACTTTTTTCACATTGTTATCAAGTGAATTTCCAGCATAATCTCTCTCTCACGCACACATCTTTTGTGTCTGTGTGTTTGCAATGCTTCCCCCCTACCCAACATTGGTATCAGAGCTAGCTAAGTTGGTCACTTAGTTGACCTACATTGGCATATACAAATCTGCACCGTACCTACTCTCCTTTTAGATCTATGATGCTCATGCTATCCTACAAAATTGCATCGACATGAACCTGATGCCCTGCTTTGACCAAATGAACAGCCATCATTGCCAGCTCCTCCCGCTGCTCTGCCTTTCCCCCTACACCAGAAGGCTCACCTAGCAGTGAATTAGAGAAGACCCAAATCATTTTTTAATTTGGGAAACTCTGCCCTTATAGTGCCCATCCACCGGTTGAGCCACAATAAGAACCTCAGTGGCACCACCATTGCAAAGCCCATTTTTGGAAGTGGACCCGAGGATGTGCATAAGGCAACATTTTTGGAAGTGGACCCAAGGATGTGCATAAGACAACATTTCGGACCACCTTTGGGCTATATGAGTTATTGGTCATGCCCTTTGGATTGACAAATACTCCCTCCACCTTTAACAGGATGATGGACAGGATTTTTCAGCCTCATCAAGCGTTTGTGGGCACATTATTTGATGATATGATGCTCAGGGGGAGAGGCATAGGGAACATTTGGTCACAGTGTTTGAGGAACTCCAGAAGCATAGGTTGGTCATAAATGGCAAGAAGAGTGAACTCCTCTTGGAAGAAATACACTTCTTGGGGCACATCATGTCAAAAGACGGAGTCCGTATGGATCCTTCGAAAGTATAAGCAATTCTTAATTGGCCAGATTTGAGGACCGTGTATGATGTACGCAGCTTTTTGGGATCATGTTCCTACTGTAGACGGTACATACGGTATTTTGCTGAGATTGCTTCATCCCTTCCTGCTTTGACAAAGAAGGGAACTGTGTTTCGATGGGCTGATCGGGAAATTGCAGCCTTTAAGAAGCTTAAGGAAAAGCTTACTCAGGATCCCATATTGGTACTACTGGATCTCCGAAAGGCTTTCGTTGTCCAATGTGATGCATGTGGGAACAACATTGGGGTAGTTCTCATGCAGGAAGGACATGTGATAGATTATGAGAGTCACATATTGCGAAATGCCGAGAAGCATTTACAAGTCTATGAGAAAAAGATGTTGGCTGTAATTCATGCCCTTTCTACATGGAAACACTATTTTCTTGGGGCTGATTTCACTATGCAGATAGATCATCAGACCTTGCGTTATTTCCTCACGCAGACTAAGCTTTTTGAGAAGCATATGAGATGGGCCAACCTTTTGTCTATGTTTCACTTTCAAATTGTCCATGTGGAAGGCAAAAAGAATGTTGTGGCAGATGCTTTGTCACGCAAGCCACAAGTCTTAGCAGTTTCACTTGCTTATCATCATGAGCTTGATGAGATGAAAGAGCAGTATGCACAGGATGAGGATTTTGGGAGGGTCTATGATCAGGTGTCTGAGGGTCAACGGCAAGATCATTATACACTTAGGGAGTGATTTTTGTTGATGCATGGTAGACTGTGTGTTACCTAGCAGTTCTCAAGGTTATGATTGAAAGTCATGGTCCACCGTATGTAGGTCATAAGGGCATTGAGGCCACGGTAAAGGCAGTTGAGGCTTTCTTTTATTGGCTGACCTTGAAACATACTGATGCTTTTGTTAGAGGATGCATCATATGCCAGAAGGTGAAGTTTGACCGTCAAAAGACACCAGGGTTACTTCAGTCTTTACCTATTCTAGATAGACCATGGTGGGAGAGAATTGCCATGGATTTTATTTTTGATCTTCCGAGGACTTCCGAGGACAAATGGAGAATGATGGCATTTGGACTATCATATGCAGGTTCAGTAAGTAGACTCATTTCATTCCCATGCGTAACGTGATCCATGGATGACGAGTCTATTTTAGAGGGGGTTGTTTGACAACATGGGTACAACTCTCAAGTTTTCATCATCGTTTCATCCACAGAAAGATGGGCAATGAGAAGAGACCAATTCCACAGTGTTAGATCTTCTCAAGTGCTATGTGTCTGAGCATAAACAATAATGGGAAAAGTATTTTCCTTTGGTGGAGGTGGCTTATAACAACGTCGTCCATACCTCAACGGGCAAGGCACCTTTCAAGATTGTAGGAGGGAAAAAGGTACCACCCATTTTGCACACAAAGGATAAGATCTTTTAGGATGACCAGTATGTGGAGAGTATGGATGCAGCTTACAAGAGAGTTAAGTTGGCACTCTAAAGAACTCAACAAAAGCAAAAGAAAGCAACAGACCGTTCACAGGCATGCATTAGATTTTTTAGTAGGTGACTGGGTTCTTTTGTGTTTTGAGAAAGCCAAGCTCAAGAAGATGAAGGGTAAAGAACACTTATTCCCTAAGTTGAGCATACACTACTATAGACCTTTCCAAGTATTGGAAAAGATCGGTGAGGTAGCCTATCGTTTGAAGCTATGAGATCACTGGAAAATTCAGCCTGAGGATGTATCAAATGAGGCTCAACCGGAAGTGGAGGAACTTGATGAGGTTCTTATTCCCAAGAAGATATTAGTAGACATGGAAAGAAAGGTACGAGGTAAAGTTTCCCGTCATTGTCTTGTGAAATTCAAGAACTATTCATTGATGGATGCAAAGTGGATGGAGGAGGGTGACTTAGCAAATTAACCTTAGGTGGTGTTGTAGCTTTATCTTGATGCCTTCGAGTTGGAGACGACTCTTGCTACGGCTCATTCAGGTTCAGCAGAGCATAGGTTTGGAGCATTGCCCGATGCTCAAGAGGGGGGTAGCACCTCCACTCCTTTGTTACAAACAGGCTCGAATGTCATCTAGAGGTCGCTTGGTGCAGCTTTTGTCTCACCCAAAGGTACTGACAGCTAAGAGTACATTTGCTTATGGGACTTCTATGATATATATGTACTAGTCACATTGGATGTTGTGGTTATGTATGGTTCACAATGGTATACAACTTGGACTATAACTACACCATTGGTTTGCAGGTTTGCAGAGTGAATGTCACAACATATGTATGGCTCAGAGAGATTGGGATGCTGATCTTGCCATATTGTACGTTTCACTTTATTTTGAATCACATGGCTAATATTTTGTTGTATGGACAGCCTTAGTTATTAGTGTGATTTCGCTTAGATGTCTTACTGTATCAAATACAACTGAGGACGCTTGCTATTTTTCAAGAGGGGGGTATGTCACGACCCTGTGTATTTGTATAGCGTATCAGAACATTGGGCATGGTGCAGGACATTTGTCAAGTGTTCATAGTTGGGGGGTCAAAGAGGTATTATTTAGGTACCCTTTTCATAACCCATAAAGGTTTTAAAGCTTAACTACTTTTCTTTTTGGGGATCGTGGCCCTTTGAAGGAGGATCACACTATTATTAGGCTTCTTTTGGAGGGGTTGGGCTGAACAGCACGTGGACTCCCTCTCTGTTGGCTGCATCTACACGCACATAGGAGTGCTTTTTTGTGTGGGAAGGCTGGCGGGCTGGTCGGGCTGCAGCTACACGTTTGCTCTCTTTGGGGTGACTAGCGGGTTGTAGGAAGCGCAGGGTGTACTGCGTCTCTTTTCCTTGCAAACAGGTGGGCAGCATACACACACGCTTTTTCTCTCTTGGAAAAGCGGGCTGAACTGCAGGAGGCGGGTTGAATTGCAGGAGGCGGCCTGGTCAGCAGGGAGTGAAGGGTTGAACTACTCTTTCTCTCTCTCTCTTGCGAGGGGCTGAGCGAGTAGCACACACAATCTCTCTCTCTCTCTCTCTCTTGCTTTGGAAGGCTGGCGGGCTCAGTTGCTGTAGCTCTGGACAGTGAGCAGGGCATATCTCACGCTTTCTCTCTCTCATGGAAGGTGATAGATTGCAGGAGAAACAGGGGGGCGTTGTTGGACAGAGACAGCCGACCACTGTTTAATCTTTCTCTCTCTCTCTCTTTTTGCAGGCTAGTGGTGGGCGGTGTTAGATGCACACACGCTTGTAGGCTGTTCGGGAGTACTAGTCTTGGTCCCTTGTGAGAGGAAAGATTTGCAGCATAAGAGGGCAGGAACATGATCAATTCTAGCATGTTTTTGGAAGGGTTCGTGGGTTGTTTTATGGCAATGTGCATGGGCCAATTGATTACATTTTCAGCACCTTGTGGATGTACCTTATTGGCAGATTAGAGGTGAAGAACAGTGTAGTGTTTTGAACACAGGGCTGTGTGAAGCCTCTATGCTGAGAGGACCAGAGGAATGGTAGTTTGGACATGCATATGTATAAGACATGTTTGGCCATGTTGTTTTCAGTTGAACTCTTCCTTGAATGTGAATACAGAAATACCGAAAGGGGCGCCAAGCTTTGGGGCCAACATGTGTCGTTGTTTTCTTATAGGAGTGCTCAAGCTCCCTTTTGTTTGTTTACTTTGCTGAATTACAATTGTGTTAGGGAGACCGTTTGTGTACCGCACTTTGGTTTCTACTAAAGGTTGGTTCCACCGCACATCTCCTGTAAGGAAAGCTGCTGTGTCGTCAAACTCTGAGTCCAGCAGCTCCTCCTACATGCGAAGGGGAAGACACAATCCGTGAAGCCCAATCTCCTAGGCGAAGAGAAAACTACTCATGGCCTCGGCGAATAGGAAGAGGTAAGGTGCCAAAGGATAACCCTGTCTAACCGAGCGGGAGAGGGATTATATGTCACCACGGGCTCCCTGAATGAGAACCTAGTTGTGTGAAACTGCGTAAAGTCCAAAGACTCCACAAATCCACTCCATGGGGAATCCCATCCAGCTTATAGTGCCCTCCAAGAATCTCCAATCCACCCTATCATAATTTTTCTCAAAGTATAGAAGTAGCACAATGAGGTCCTATTGCCCCACCCTGGCCAAAGCTATCGCCTCCTAGAAGGCAAAGATGTTGTCCAGAATGCTCCGATCCTCAGCAAAGCCGGTCTAAGTGTCGTGGATAAGGTACGGGAGAAAAGGCTAAAGTGTCCTGATCATGGCCTTGGCCAAGATCTTATAGGTTGTCCCTAGAAGAGTAATGGGTCTCCACTGCCGTATCTCCAATCTGTCACATAGGAGAAAAGGCTGAAGTCTATTGCTGATGGCCTTAGCCAAGATCGTATAGGCTGTCCCTAAAAGAGTGATGAGTCTCCATTCTGTCACCACCCTCCTTGGGAATCAAGTAAATCAAGCCCTTGAGAGCCTCTCTGGCATGGCACCTATTATCATAATCTCATTGAAGACAGCTCAAAGGCCACAAGGTCCCAATGGTGAAGAAAGAAGGAGACTGGAAGCCCGTGTGTCCTCAAGCATTTGCCCCTGGGAAGTGCCTTCATCAATGCCTCCGCCAACTCAGTAGTAAAAGGTATCAATAAGAATGACCGAAGAGAAGGGAGAACCACCTCTCTCATATGGCACACCAGACCCTCTCGTGTGCGTCCACCGCCTGTGTAGATACTAGGGCACCAATCAAGACCCTCTCGTGTGCGTCCACCGCCTGTGTAGATACTAGGGCACCAATCAGGAGGGATCAAAAAAGTCCATGTGGCGATGGCTCTCACCTGGGGAGGGATCTGAAACAATAGATCCATCTTGGCCATGCAACTTGCGAATACCATCTCTCCTCTTGTGTGGGAGCCGGTTATCTCAAATAAATCCCCTATGATTCTGTCACCTGCCTTAGTCCAGAAAGAGGCCCTGGCATGATACTTGTACTCCACCCTCCTCTCCTCTATGGATCTAATCTCCGTGTGAATGACGGGCAAGCTGACTCGATCCATTGGCTATCTGGGGACCTCTCATCATGAAGCCGCTAAGAGGCAAGACTCCTACTCAAACTCCTCTTCTGCCCTTGGAAACCCTCTAATCAGCTCTGGGCTGCTTCCTGTAAGAAACTGTTGATCTCCCCTGAGCCCTCATCTAATGTGCACATAGCAGAGCCTGAAAGAAAATCAAATCTTGTCCGTATCTGCTGTATCCTACTGCATATCTAGGGGTCCTAACTGAGGCTGTATGGAATCCTTGAGCTCACATGCGTGTCATGCCTTCACGGATCCTCTAAGGACAAAATAACTAGGGCGCGATCAGAACCTGCCAAAATACCAATCATACCCACCCCGACTGCAAGAAAGATCTCCTCCTAGGTTGAGTACTTTGCTCCTAAAACTGTGGTCTGCCACCTCCAGGTTTGTCCTTTACTGTCGTTATCATGTTAAAGTCACTTCCCAAGCACCAAAAGTCAGCTTAAGGGAGGGCTCGCCGTACTCAGCTCCAAAAGAGAGATCTACCTGTAGCCGCGTTTGGAGGATAAATGTTGAGGAAGCCAATGATATCATCTCCAATAGTAATGGTTATCCACTATGCACGCCCTGGGACAATGACTTTAAAGCCAGTCAATATCGATAGTAAGCGTTTCTTGACAGATATACACACCCCTCCTTGTGTCCCTGAGGGGCCAAAGATTGGAGACTAGACAGTGTGACTTCTATCTGGAAGAATCTTTCCACATCTACGGGTGCTTTGTAGGACACCTCATCCATGAAAGCACTGAGGCCTCCCTAAACCCTAAATGTTCCATGAAACAATTTGCGTATCAATCTCGGTGTGATGTGGCACTAGCGGAACTGCCCTCCACTCCAAGAGTCTCGGGCGAGGGTTTAGAGGGGAGGAATAACAAATTCGTGCAGGCTAAGTGGGCACTAATCTGGACCTCCATGTGATGCCACTCTATACGAGCACGCGCATATGCATGCTTCAGACTCCATTGATCACAATAGAGGTATCCATAAGAGGGGGGAAGAGGTACCATAGCAGAAGTACAAAGATTAGCACCTTCGGACTAGAATTCATGGGCACCCTAAGTGGGCACTAATCTGGACCTCCATGTGATGCCACTCTATATGAGCGCGCGCATATGCATGCTTCGGACTCCATCGATCGCAATAGAGGTATCCATAAGAGGGGGGAACAGGTACCATAGCAGAAGTACAAAGATTAGCACCTTCGGACTGGAGAATACCATCTCCCTCTCCTCGCCTCGATTGGATGAACCTCCAAGCTCCATCCTAGCCAGAGGCCAAAAATGGTTGAGAATATTGGTCATGCGAAGATCGTGGAGATGGTGGGAGAGCTCCATTACCTGACCTTGGATGGAAGCTATCCACCAACTCAGGATCACACTCTATCCCCGAGGTTCCACTAAGAGGTTCCACTAAAGAGGAAAGAGAAGATCATCATGCCATTATTTGACGTAGAGGGCCTGGAGTGGTGAAAAACCACACATACCTGAACAGGGTCTATTGTCTCCTCAAACATATCAGTCCCTTTCGTCGGCAGACACCGGAAGAAACTGTAGTCCACAGATTGTCCCACGATCCTAGGGGCCCCACCTGGGGACACTAGCGGAAGAGCGCTCTGTTAGAATTCGTGGTGCTCATGCTAGATTCAAACATGTGGAGGAGAGAGACCCCAAAATACAAGAAGAGTTCTTGCTTATTAAGTTGCTCAAAATACAACTGAGCTTCATGCTTCATACAAATGCCTTTGGCATGTGCCTTTAAATAGGTTTAAGCGCTAGTGGCCTAGGGTTAGGTGGCTCCCTTAGGACCATTCACACCCACACACCTTCTACACCCTTGTTCACTAAGGCTCCAAGGCCTAAGGCCTATATCTTAATACCCCCCCTCAATACCAGATATTAAAAAATGAGCTTGGAATGGGTGGTATTGGACATATGAAAGAAAAAAAAAACTTGCCTTTATAACATTAGGCTTACAAGAATGTTCAGGGTGGTGTGGTTATCTAGGACTTACCACTATGTTCCTAGAGCCTTAGAGGCTAATACAATGACGCGATCTAAGTATTTATTTTATGTCAATGAAAATGTACACCTTAATGATGGTGCACCCCACTCTTTGTGTGCTTGCTTGACCTCTTGTAGTTGACATGCTTTGGACATACATGCCATTGCTTCCACATGCTTTCCATAACCATTCTCACACAATGATCAACACAAGGCTGCCACTCTTGCTTAAGTGGTTTGCACATAGATGTTTCTTCAACATGCTTGATGCTTCTCGGCATACCATACCTCCTCCATGGGCAATGAGGGAATTCCTTAAAGTAATGGTAATGAGGTAGATTTATATGGGAAAGGGAGAGGGAGGGTCTTACCACTTGCCTTATAGATTGGTCAAGGACAGTATCTACTCCATATTTACAACAAGAGTTTTTGTACGTGTTGGTTACCCAATAGGGTTTGAAAGTACAAGATTAATGAAAGTGAGTAAGTGGCTGAGGTAAATGCTCAAACTAACAAGGTACATCATTCTTGGCTCAATAAGGTGAGGGCATGGCTCATAATGTTGCCTATGCCTCTTACAGAGACAATGCCAAGAGATGCTTATCAAAAACATGACAAACAACAAGGTAAAGCACTTAGATATGCTATGCTCAACCTTAAAACTCATCTTAGGAGATGAAAATGCTGAGTATGCAGCGGAATAACATGCCTTGGGCTTGGGAAATGAGAGCATATGGCTTATGACATGCCTATGCTTCTTACAAACAAGAGCCTCAAGGGTGATACACAAAAACATTAAAGATGAGCACTTAGTGTACATGTGCCCAACTTTAAACCACTCAAGGAACTGAGTTTGATGATGAAAAACCAGAAAACTTCAACCTCTTTGGCTTATGGGATGAAGACAATGGTGGCACTTATGGTGTATGCCCGGCCTCCAATACTGGATGAAGAAGAGCCTCCTTAGTGTTAAAGACCTCTTCCTTTGAGGGTTATGACCATTATTAGTGTTAAGCAACACTATTAGTACTTGTAAGCACACTTTGAGAAGCTTTGTGCACTTGAAGATGTTGATGAAGCTTGATGACAATGAGGCTTATGAATACCTCATGGTGTATGCTTACCACTTCAAGAATATGGAAAAAGACCCTCACAAGAGCATTTAAGAGATTAGTACTCCTTTAATGATAAACATGAAAGCTAATTAGTGTTTAAAAACACTTTTATAAAGATTTTATACAAGCTGCCATGGAATGCAGAGACCCACACCTGGTCTTTTGCTTGTTGTATGCTCATCACGCCACCATTAGGGCTGAGATTTGAGCTGTAGGACCTTGAGGCTTAGGGCTTCAAAAGCCCTAAGCTTGTGTGGCTTGAGCTTGCCCACAAGCTGCGCATTGTTGTACGAAAACCAGCGCTTCAAAAAACGTGCGCCGGCCTGCTCAGAGTGCAATGGTGCTGCTGAGAGAGGCGTAATCCAACAATTAGTTGTACGAATCTGAGCGCCTGGGGATGTTCTCCAACTTCCTAGTTGAGAGCACGCCAAGATACGCCGAGATACGGTTGCTAGAAGGCCTCCACTGGCTGGGGGTTCATCTCCACAAGAAGTGAACACCACACAAAATGTGACCTAATCTACCCAAGCTCTGATACCATGTTAGAATTCGTGGTGCTCATGCTAGATTCAAACATGTGGAGGAGAGAGACCCCAAAATACAAGAAGAGATCTTGCTTATTAAGTTGCTCAAAATACAACTAAGCTTTATGCTTCATACAAATGCCTTTGCAATGTGCCTTTAAATAGGCTTGCTAGTGGCCTAGGGTTAGGTGGCTCCCTTAGGACCATTCACACCACACACCTTCTACACCCTTGTTCACTAAGGCTCCAAGGCCTATATCTTAATACCCTCACCAAGGAGGCGGCACTGGTAATCTCTACTGGCTAGGAAAATCAATGAATCAAGAGACAGACTGATCCCACCGACTGCCTCCACTCTGGGTCAAGGGCTGCTGGGGGGCGACAAGAGTGCTCTAGAGAGGCAGTGCAAATGATAAAGGCGGGGCAAAGTGCACTGCAGCGCAGGGATAAAGTCGGTGTTGAGACTGAGGGAGGAGGTGGGGGAGGCGACGACAGAAAGCAGAGAGGCCGTAGAGGGGTGTTGTTGTGAGGGATTCATCGGAGAGGAAAGCTTAGGGGAGGGGCCCATCAAGGGCTCAAAGAGGCCGACTCTGGCCTTAGAGAACACCAAGGATAGAGGGGGAATCTTGACAAGGGATCGGCAGCCATAGTGGTGGCAATGGAGGGGCCCCGGCAGCCATACTGGTGGCAATGGAGGGGCCCACTCTGGGACTAGACAAGGCACATCATCAACGGGAAAATGCTCAGATATATTCTCGTAATGGTTCTCTGATAGAACTGAATCCTCCTGAGATTTGCCATCCTGGGCGACGCTTCAGCTCTAGTGGTCGTCTGGCGGCCCAAGCACTATCCAAACATCCGCCACCCACTCGGTCACCCAAAGTCCGGGCTTGGTGCTCTCCTGCCTAGGCCCTGCCTCTCTTTCTTCCTCTTGGTGAGGGTCAGCACACGAGAACCGAGGGAATGAACCCCTAGAGGCGGTCTCCTGGAATTCCACCGACGGCAAGCCGTAGCTAAATGACCCATTTGTCTGCAAATGAAGCATTGGCCTAGAAGACCAGAATACTCCACGCGCTCCTTTATGGGGTCGCCCTCAGAGGCTAGGAATAGATATACAATGTGGTGCAACCTCCAACGAGGCCACACAGATGCAGAGCGATGGAATCCCAGCTACCCTCACGAAGGACGAGGTAGTAGTGAGGGGGACACCATCACTCTCCCGATGGTACCACCAATCCCTGGGAGAAGAGAAAGGTACTCCGTCCTAAGGCCAGGGAAGCAAACGATCACTAGGAAGCCTAAAAACGGCATCCACAATGGGTCAGACACTCGATTTAAGTTGTGCTGTGATCGTGCAAAGAAGGCTTGCGCCATAAGCATTGCAAGGGGACTCAGCTACATGACTTGGTTTGACGTCGATGATGAGTCAAACTCCACCTGGTAGTATCCATGCCCCAAAGGGTCAATATCAACGATCTTTGTAGGTTCGTCAAAATGAGGCTGGCCTGAAAAAGATCCCTGAGCTATCCGCGCACTGGGCGGCTACAAATAGTTTTGCAAACTAGGGTGGAGGAGGTCTCAAGTGAGGCAACAGTCGTGGCAAGAACCTATAGATCCGCTTCAGAGAAGGAAATGCAAGCAATGACGACTTTGGTGGGGGATGACAGAGCGGCTGCCATGGAGTCCTCTTGAGGGTGAAGACTAGAATAGGCCGAAGCTTGCCGAATAAAGCTGAAAACCCTAGAAGCTAGAAAGAACCAACTTGCACGGGAGGGGAGAGAGGAGAGGGGAAGGAAAATGAAGAGGAGTATGGAAGGAAAAAGGGGGGGGGGCAAAAGAGCAAACATGGGGTGAAAGGGGGAGAGGATCACCCAAAGAGGGGGCCAGGCATAGGAGCAAACAAGGGGGCAGCATAGGAAGGCACAACAAAAGGTAGGGGGGCCGATCAACAGATCAAAGAAGAGGGGGGAGTGGGTAGCAGAGCAATGAAGGGGGGAGGCGGCGGCGCATGACAAGGGGAGAAGACAGGGGCGCCAAGCTTTGGGGCCAACAAGTGTCGTTGTTTTCTTGTAGAAGTTCTCTAGTACCCTTTTGTTTGTTTACTTTGCTGATTTACAAACTGTGTTAGGGCAATAGTTTGTCTACCGCACTTTGATTTCTGGTTCCAAGGTTCCGTTGCCGGGACCATCACCAAGTTTTCCAAGGGAGTGAGCTCGTGATTGTCGAGCAAAGTCGTTGCTGTAAATTTCAACAAGATGTCTGATCAAGAGGAAGACTATGCCTATGATGAAGAGGAAGAGGAGGAAACCACTCCTGAGAGGATTGGATTTGAGGATGCACATGCAGAAGAACACGTTGCAACGGATGCATGTGATGAGGATGTAACGCAGCCAGAAGAGATGCCAAGTAAAGAGGAAGAGGACACCCAATTTAAAGCCTAATTAGCAGGTGCAATGGACGTGCTCATGCAGCTCAGACAGAGTGAGAAGTTTGTTGAATTTATGAGGGCCCCTTCTGAGCCTAAGAAGAAGAAGAATAAGGCGCATTCTAATAACCCACCTGAGGTCAACAATAGTGCTATCCCAGAGGATCCTTCTTATGGACGATTTTCCAACATGCAGAACACTTATGGTGCTAACCCAAAGAATTCTTTTTCAGGTAGCCACCTATTCCGCATCAATCTTTGCATCTAGGCTATTTTGGCGGAGGTTCCATGTTCCAGTCTATGATTGGGGGTTGAATGCAGGGGGGGTAGCAATCTTGTAAAGCCACTTCCTTACGATAATCTAACGCCTTTGGGTAAGGCAAAGGATTATAAGGAAGGCAGAGCTGCAGTGAAATTTGACACATTCAATGGGGTAAAAGACAAACTCAAGGCTCTTACCTTTTTATAACAAGCAGTTTGATGCTTCTCTTTGGTGAAAATTACACTGAGTCCTCGAAAGTGAGAAATGTTGTAACTTTTCTCAAGGGCAATGCATTGCAGTGGTGGTCCACTCTTCTCTTGGAGGGCATAGCACCAACTACTTGGGTACACTTTAAACAGGTGTTCTCTTATGTGTGGCTCACATCTACATTTGAGGTGGCAATGTGGCATAAGTTGGATGCATCGAAGTGTGAGAATCTGGAGGATTATAACAAGAAGTTTTGGAAAGCTTTACTCCCAGTTACTTCTTATCATACAGTGCCACTATCTAAGTAGGTTGACAAGTATTGTGGGTTGCCCAAGGAAGTGCATGACTATTGTATTAAGAGCCGAGTAACAAATATGTTGCGGATGATAGAGAATGCTATGATAGCAAATGCGTTACTCACTGGGGTTTCAATAGGATTTAAGGGCAGCAAAAGCATTGGAAAGAAAATTGAGAAGTCAGCACATGCACCTTCCCTCGCAACAGTGGTTGCAGAGAAGCGGTGTAAAATGTTACCAATTCCTAAGAGAGGTCCCAAGGAGAAGCAAGCTTTATTGGATGCCAAGAAATGCTTCTTTTGTACGAAGAGGGACATATGTCTTTCAATTGTCCTAAGCGTAAGTCCAACAAGGACATCAATGATACTAAAGGGGAGCCCAAGCCTAAGAAACCAAAGCCTTCTACAAGGTTAGTTCCTGATCTTGTTGGGGAACAGCTAGGTGGTGAGGAGACAGGACTGCTTTGATTTTCTTTGACACATGTGCTAGAGCCAACTTTCTCTCACCAAATTTGGTTTGCAAATTGGGGATCTATGAAGAGATGGGGCCTATGTATGAGGTAAATATGGCTTGTCTTGGGTATGCAGAACCCGTCACCCCTATCATTGGGAAGCTGAGGCTTCATGTGTAGGGTTATGTTGATATTGAGGAGTTTTATATCATGCCACTTGATGGGTGTGATGTTTTGTTGGGTATGCCATATGCCATAGGGTACATGCGGTGGTGGATATATACAAGAAGAAGATTACTTTGACTCATAGAGAGAAAGACTACATTTTGGATATAAAGCTTAAAGGGGAATCTTCTCCTATTGTATCAGCTTCGACCATTTCATCAATAATGAAAAATCATCTTTCCGCGTACTTGGTTTTTGTCAAGGATGCAAAAGATAATGAAACTCAGTCTAATTTGTCTATGTTAGATAAAGACATGACCGATTTCCTAGGCGAGTGCCAATATTTCTTTTCCCAGTCATTGCCAAGAGAACTTCCTCCGAAAAGGCCAAAAGATCATGCTATTGATCTTATTTTGAGGAGTATCCCACCATTCAAACCGCCATACCGCGTTAGTGTAGCCCAACAAGAAGAAATTATGAGCCAGCTCTAGAGGAGTTGTTGAAAAAGGGGCTGATTCAGCCAAGGTCCTCGTCTTTTTGCTCACCTCTGCTCTTGGTGCAAAAGAAAGATGGTTCTTGGCACAATCGCATAGAGTACAGGGTGCTAAACAAGAACACCATCAAGAATCGATTCCCTATTCCGAGGATCGTTGACATTTTGGACTGTTTACAAGTCTCAATAGTCTTTAGTTGGATAGACTTGAAAAGTGGGTATCACCAGATCCGCATTAGACCCGAGAATGTGCATAAGACAACATTTCGGACCACCTTTTGGCTATATGAGTTATTGGTCATGCCCTTTGGCTTGACAAATGCTCCCGCCACCTTTAACAGGATGATGGAGAGGATTTCCTAGCCTCATCAAGCATTTGTGGGCACATTATTTGATGATGATGCTCAGAGGACGAGCATAGGGAACATTTGGCCATAGTGTTTGAGGAACTCCAGAAGCATAGGTTGGTCATAAATGGCAAGAAGAGTGAATTCTTCTTGGAAGAAATACACTTCTTGGGGCACATCATGTCAAAGACGGAGTCCGTAGTACGGATCATTCGAAAGTACAAGCAATTCTTAATTGGCCAGATTTGAGGACCGTGCATGATGTATGCAGCTTTTTGGGATCTGGTCCTACTATAGGCGATGCATACGGTATTTTGCTGAGATTGCTTCTCCCCTTCGTGCTTTGACAAAGAAGGGAACAGTGTTTCAATGGGCTGATCGGGAAATTGCAGCCTTTAAGAAGCTTAAGGAAAAGCTTACTTAGGATCCCATATTGGTACTACTGGATCTCCAAAAGGCTTTCGTTGTCCCCAATGTGATGCATGTGGGAACAACATTGGGGTAGTTCTCATGCAGGAAGGACATGTGATAGCTTATGAGATTCACATATTGTGGAATGCCGAGAAGTATTTACAAGTCTATGAGAAAAAGATGTTGGCTGTAATTCATGCTCTTTCTACATGGAAACACTATTTTCTTGGGGTTGATTTCACTATGCAGAGAGATCATTAGACCTTGCGTTATTTCCTCATGCAGACTAGGCTTTCTGAGAAGGGCCAACGTTTTGTCTAGATGGGAAAAAAGAATGTTGTCGGCAGATGCTTTGTCACGCAAGCCACAAGTCTCAGCAATTTCACTTGTTTATCATCATGAGCTTGATGAGATGAAAGAGCAGTATGCGCAGGATGAGGATTTTGGGGGGATCTATGATCAGCTATTTGAGGGTCAGCGGCACGATCATTATACTCTCAGGGAGTGATTTTTGCTGATGCATGGTAGACTGTGTGTTACCAAGCAATTATGGCTCAAGGTTATGATTTAAAGTCATGGTCCACCGTATGCACGTCATAAGGGCATTGAGGCCACGGTAAAGGCAGTTGAGGCTTTCTTTTATTGGCCGAACTTGAAAAAGGATATTGATGCTTTTGTTAGAGGATGCATCATATGCCAGAAGGTGAAGTTTGACCTTCAGAAGACACCAAGGTTACTTCAGCCTTTACCTATTCCAGATAGACCGTGGGAGAGAATTGCCATGGATTTTGGTCTTCTCAACACTGTGGAAAAGTATCTTCCTTTGGTGGAGTTGTCTTATAACAACATCATCCATACCTCAATGGGCAAGGCACCTTTTAAGATTGTGGAAGGAGGGAAGAAGGTACCACCCATCTTGCAAATAAAGGATAAGATCTTTCAGGATGACCAATATGTGGAGAGTATGGATGCATCTTACAAGAGAGTTAAGTTGCCACTCGAAAGAACTCAACAAAATCAAAAGAAGGCAGCAGACTTTCACAGGCGTGCATTAGATTTTGCAGTGGGTGACTGGGTTCTTTTGCATTTTGAGAAAGCCAAGCTCAAGAAGATGAAGGGTAAAGAGTGTTTATTCCCTAAGTTGAGCATGCGCTACTATGGACCTTTCCAAGTATTGGAAAAGATCGGTGAGGTAGCCTATCGTTTGAAGCTACGAGATCACTAGAGGATTCAGCCTGAGGATGTATCAAATGAGGCTCAACCGGAAGTGGAGGAGCTTGATGAGGTTCTTATTCCAAAGAAGATACTGGCACACATGGAAAGAAAGGTACGAGGTAAATTTTCCCGTTGTTGTCTTGTGAAATTCAAGAACTATTCATTGATGGATGCAAAGTGGATGAAGGAGGGTGACTTAGCAGATTCACCTCAGGTATTGCAACTTTATCTTGATGCCTTCGAGTTGGAGCCGCCTCTTCTGATACAGCTCATTCAGGTTCAGTAGAGCATAGGTTTGGAGCATTGTCTAATGCTCAAGAGTGGGGTAGCACCTCCGATCCCTTGTGACAAAGAGGCTCGGATGTCATCTAGAGGTCGCTTGGTGGCAGCTTTTGTCTCACTCCAAGGTACTGACAGCTAGCAGTACATCTACTTATGGGACTTCTATGATATATATTTAGTAGTCACATTGGATGCTGTGGTTATGTATGGTTCACAGTGGTATACAACTTGGACTATAACTACACCATTGGTTTGTAGTGAATGTCACAACATATGTATGGCTCAGAGAGATTGGGACGCTGATCTTGCCATATTGTATGTTTCACTTTCTTTTGAATCACATGGCTGATATTTTGTTGTATGGGCAGCCTTAGTTATCAGTGTGATTCCACTTAGATGTCTTGCTATATCACCAGGATGCAACCAAGGTCTCCACTCCTGTATCTCCAATCTGTCTCCACTCCCGTATCTCCAATCTGTCACCTAGGACAAAAACTTGAAGTCTCCTACTAATGGCCTTGGCCAAGATCGTATAGGCGACAATGTCCTTAAAAGAGTGATGGGTCTCCACTGTCGGGTCTCCATTCTGTCACCACCCTCCTTGGGAATCAAGTGAATCAAGCCCTTGAGAGCCTCTCTAGCATGGAACCTATTATCAAAATCTCATTGAAGGCAGCTCAAAGGCCAGAAGGTCCCAATGGTGAAGAAAGAAGGAGACTGAAAGCCCCTCCGCCCTCAAGCATTTGGCCCTAGGAATTGCCTTCATTCAATGCCTCTGCCAACTCATCAATAGTAAATGGTGTCAATAAGAATGACCAAAGATAAGGGGGAACCACCTCCCTCGTATGCCACCAGACCTTCTCGCGTGCGTCCACCACCTATGGAGATGCTAGTAGGGCACCAGTGATGAGGAGGGATTGAAAAAAGTCCATGGGGCGATGGCTCTCACCTGGGGGGGATCTAAAACAATAGATCCATCATGGCCATGCAACTCAACTTGGGGGGATCTGAAACAATAGATCCATCATGGCCATGCAACTTGCGAATACCATCTCTCCTCCTGTGTGGGAGGTGGTTATCTCAAATAAATCCCCTGTGATTCTGTTGCCTACCTGGTCGAGAAAGAGACCATGGCATGATACTTGTACTCCACGCTCCTCTCCTCTATGGATCTAATCTTTGTGCGAGCGATGGGCAAGCTGACTCTCAATCCATTGGCTATCTGGGGACCTAACCTCCTTAAACTCCTCTTCTCCTCTTGGAAACCCTGTAAAATCGGCTATGGGCTGCCTCCTGCATGATAGGATTTTCCCCAAGAAACTATTGATCACCCCTATTGATCACACCTCATCTATGTAAGCACTGAGGCCCCCCTAAACCCTAAATGTTCCATGAAACAATCCACGTATCAATCTCGGTGTGATGTGGCACTAGCGGAATTGCCCTCTACTCCAAGAGTCTCAGGAGAGGGTTTAGACGGGGAATAATCAGAATTCGTGCGAGGGCGAAGGCACGCTAGGTGGGCACTAATCCGGACCTTCATGTGATGCCACTCTATATGAGCGCGTGCAAATGCATGCTTTGGACTCCATCGATCACAATAGAGGTATCCATAAGAGGGGGCAAGAGGTACCGTAGCAGAAGTACAAAGAGCAGTACCTTCGGACTGGAGAATACCATCTCCCTCTCCTCGCCTTGATTGGATGAACCTCCAAGCTCCATCCTAGCCAGAGGCCAAAAATGGTTGAGAATATTGGTGATGCGGAGATCGTGGAGATGGTGGGAGAGCTGGATTACCTGACCCTGGATGGCAGCTGCCCACCAACTCAGGATCCGACTCTGTCCCCAAGGCTCCATTGAAGACAAAAGAGAAGATGATCGTGCCATTATTTGATGTAGAGGGCCTCGAGTGGTGAAAAACCACACATACCTGAACTGTCTCCTAAAACATGTCGGTCTCTTCCGTCGGCACCAGAAGAAATTGTAGTCCACAGATTTTCCCATGATCCTAGAGGTCCCACTTGGGGACTCTAGCGGGACAGCCCTCACCGGGGAGGTGGCATTGGTCATCTCTACTGGCTAGGAAAATCAATGAGTCAAGTGACAGACTGATCCCATCGGCGGATGCCTCCACTCTGGGTCAAGGGCTACTGGGGGGCGACGAGTGCTCTAGAGAGGCAGAAAGGGGGGGGGGGGAGGGGGAGGGCACAAATGATAAAGGTGGGGCTGAGTGCACTGCGGCGGCGAGGATAAGGACGGTGTCGAGACTGGGGGAGGAGGTGGGGGAGGGTAGAGAGTCTGCAAAGGGGTGCTGTTGTGAGGGATCCATCGGAGAGGAAAGCTGAGGGGAGGGGCCCATCAGGGGCTGAGAGAGGCCAACTGGCCTTAGAGAACAGCGAGGATCGAGGGGGAATCTCGATGAGGGATCGACTGCCATATTGGTGGAGACGGAGGGGCCCACTCTGAGACTAGAGAGGGCACATCATCAACGGGAAAATGCTCATAATGGTTCTCTGATAGAACCAAATCCTCCTAAGATTTGCCATCCTAGAGCGCACGGGCGGGGCGGTGCTTCGGCTCTGATGGTCGTCTGGCGGCCCAAGTGCTATCCCATGGTCCGCCGCCCACTGGGTCACCCAAAGTCGGGGCTTGGTGCTCTGCTGCCTAAGGCCTTGCCTCTCTCTCTTCCCCTTGGTGAGGGTCAACAGCACGAGAACTGACGGAAGGAACCACTAGAGGCGGTCTAATGGGTCATTTAGCTAGGGCAATGAAGGGGGCGGCAAGCAGGGAGGAGGCGGCAGCGCGCGCGACAAGGGGAGAAGACAGGGGTGTACAATGGGTGAGGGGGGAGGGGGGAGGGTGCAGGCGATGCACAACAGTTTGGGGGGGAAGACGGGGGAGCACAACATGTGGGGGCGGAGGGCTTAGGTGACGCGAGGCAAGGGGGGGAGCATGACAGCTTGCACACCACTTGGGTTCCAGAGAACTTTTACTTTTATATCATTATCAAGTACATTTCTAGCACACACTCTCTCTCTCTCAGTAACGTCTTCTCTGTTTGAGCTGTGTGTGTGAGCTTCCCACATACCCAAGAAGATCTAGGTCTCCACAAGGTCAAAGAAGCTCTGAAGGGATCTGTGTGTGATCTTCCCCCATACCCAAGAAGATCTAGGTCTCCACAGGCTCAAAGAAGCTCTGAAAGGATCTGTAGTGTAGGACTCCCAACCATGACCATGTCACCATAACCATGTCGCACCCCTTGCTTCTAACCTCTGCGATGGGGAGTTAATCGTGACTCTAGACAGAGACTTGGCCACGAGCTCGCTAGAGCTCACGCTCCCCCCTGCTCGCGCTACTGCCTGCGCACCCTCCCCCCCTTCCCGCCCACGCATCTACTTCCCCCCGCCTGCCCTCGCGTTTGCTCCCCCTCCTCCTCCTGTGTTTTTTTTTCTTGCGCGCCCCTGCTCTATAGCGCCCGGCCCCCTGCTCTTCTCTTTCGCGCCCCCCCTCCTTTCTTCAGTGCCCCGCCCCCTCCTCCTCCTCCTGTGTTTTTTTTTCTTGCGCGCCCCTGCTCTATAGCGCCCGGCCCCCTGCTCTTCTCTTTCGCGCCCCCCCTCCTTTCTTCAGTGCCCCGCCCCCCCTCCGCCAGCCGTTGCCCTCTCTTTCCCCCACCCCCCCTTTTTTCACGCTGCTTCCGCCCCCCCTGGGGTTTGTTTTGCCTTCGCCGCCTTTACCCCCCCACCCCTTCTTTCTGTTTTTTCGTCCCCTGGGGTTCTTTCTTTACCTTCGGCCTTCCCCCTCCGCCCTTTGTGTGCAGTTTGGCTCTTGCAGGATCCGCATTCACTCGGCCTTCGACATAGCTTCAGACTCTGATGGAGGCTCCTCCCGCCCCACCTCAGAGGGACTCCCGCAGCCCCCTCGTGCCCGCCCCTGCTGAGGATACCCCCATTAGGCTTTCTCTTTCGCCAAAAGAGGAAGCGAGCCTCGCCGCAGAGGTGGAACGCCTCCAGGCACATTCCACCATCTGCCATATAGTCGACACTCGCCCCAGCAGAGGGGAGATCCGGGATCAGATGTGGGCAAGATCCTGGACGTTCAGCTACTGGGCCGTGGACACTACCAGATCGAGTTCGAGATAGCCCAGAGCGTGGTCAAGGTCCTAGCCATGAGTCCCCTTGACATCAAGGGCGCTGGGGCATTCTTCAGACCTTGGCAGCATGGATTTAACCCAACAGCGGCCGAGCAAGGAGAGCGCCTTTTCCATGTTACAGTTTGCTTCCCTGGACTCCACCGTGAGTACCTTTCGCTCCTTTCTAGGCTAGGAGCATTGGTGGGTTCGGTGCTTGAGACTGGCCCCACAGCAGCTTCAGTGGTGGCCAGAGCAGCTGGGCTACCTTCGGTCAGAGTTTTAGTTCCTGACATCTCCTCCCTTCCGAAGGTCATTCAGCTACCTAGGATAGGGGGGGATGGATTGATCAGAGAGTGGAGTTTTCGGGGCTCCCGAACCAGTGCTTTATCTGCAGACAGGTCGGCCACCTGGCCAAGGCCTGCCCTCGCAGGAGACCCTGACCTTCACCGCCCGCAACAGCAGGCCCCCGATGGCCCGCCCACAGATGCGGCTCAGCAAGCAGCCTCCGGGACACCTGCTTAGCCCACAGAGACCTCGGAGTGGTAGCCTAGGCAAGGGCGCCGTCGAGGGAGACAGCCCCAGCAGCACACGCAGAGACCGATGCAGCAACAGCCACAGTCTCAGCATCATTGGGTTCCCGTGAGGAACAGCTTTGCTGCCCTAAAGGAGGAGACCCCAGCGCCGACTTAGGACCAGGAGATGCCAGCACCCCTCCTTCGCCCCCACCCCCCTCCCCCGCCGTCCCCCCCTCCTGCCTCGCTTCCACCTTTGCCTCCTCCCGTCCCCGCTCCGGTTTTGGCAGTGGCTCCTTCTCCACCCCCTTCTCCCCCCCCTCCTCCCCCCCTGGTCTCCTCAGCTCCCCAGGAGGCCCTGGCAGTTCCCTGGTGCTCACCTGCAGTCCGGCAGACACTGAGCACCGACCTTGCTCAAGCACCGCAGAGGAGACTTACCATGCCGATTCGGGCTTCACGGATATCATCTATCCGCAGTCGGCTGAGTCGCCTCGACATTAGACAGCGCTCGGAGGCTTTTGATTATTCCTTCACACGGATTTTTGGAGTGGAGGGCCCCCATGAGCCAGCACCCATCAGAGTTCATGTAGTGATACCTCCGGCCCGAGGGGAGGAGGCACTTGATTCAGCGGTGGCCTTCTCATTCCCTCTCTATGGCCCTAGCGACCGGGAGTGGACTATGGATCTCGCTCTTAGCACTTTGAAGACTCAGGCAGTTGAGTTTTCTCACCATGTGAGCAATCTGGAGGTGACAGACGTGATAGGCCGACTATGGGAGTTGGCTCATTTTTTCTTAGATCCCGGGAGTGTGGATGCCTCTGGGATTCGACATTTGGTGGTTCGCATAGTGGCAAACTTAGCACGCGACCCTCGATATGTATGCATACACGAGGTTGCTATGTCTGCGCGGGATCTGCGGGAGGCAGTCGCCATGGGTCATAGTAGCCACTGGCGCCTGATCCGAGATTCTTGCAGCACACCGGCTGGGCAGATTCGTAGTCGCTCGGATGGGGACTATTCTCCATCCAAGCCGCTTGCGAAGGCCCGCCATACGGCTGAGAGAGCATCCACCTCAGCAGGTCATCCATGAGGATCATCTCATGGAATGTACAGGGCCTTGGCGGCGCACACTATATACGTTATCGTGGTTGCTTGAGGCAGGAGCTTCAGAGATGCCTGGTTGGGGACAGTGTTGATATTTTGATGTTGTAGGAGCACCATTTGGGTGAGAGCAGGATCCGGAGATATGGCTCGGTGATGCATGGTAGATGGGACACCTTTTGGTCTGCAGGGTTTGGCCCCTTGGGTGGGCAGGGAGGAGTATGTATGGTCATTGCGGATGTATGGCGGCAGGCCATTGTGGATCGCAGGATCATTGTGCCTGGTAGAGCATAGTATGTCATTCTGAGGATGCATGATGAGCTCTTTGGCATCCTCAATATCTATGCGCCCAACCATGCTAGTGCCAGAGCAGAGTTTTGGACCCAGGTTACAGATGCATTGCCAGAGGCCGCACATGGGTGTGTTGGGGGAGACTTCAACATGCTTGAGGACCCGACCGATAGGGTGGGAGGCAGTCATGTTACAGTGCACGGCACGGAGCTTGCAACTTGGGAGCGATTTTGCATGACACTGAGGATCACTGATGCATGGGAGCATGAGGCTTTCTCCCACTCTCAGGAAAGTCTTAGTTTCTCTCGGTCGGATCGTCGGCGGCAGCAGGGAGGGACTAATCTATCACGGATTGATCGCTTCTATGTGAGCGGCTGGCTAGGGGAGCGAGGGGGTTCTGTTGGCATTCTCGTTTTGGCACCTCTTTTTCAGACCATGCGCCAGTTATTTTGACACTTGAGGAGAGGACACGGGAGATTAGCTTGCAGTTGAGGATCCCAGAGAGGATACTTACAGATCCTAGTCTCGTTGAGGACATTGAGAGGATATGGCATGATAGCCAGAGCCCTGACCAGGATGCAGCAGGCCAGTGTGCCCAGGGACTCATCGAGCTTAGCTCTTTTTTGCACGCTGCAGCCTTGACACGGCTGGAAGAGACAGACGTAGCCTTGCTTCCCTTTAGCGCCTTCACGAGCAGTGGCCTACATGTGAGTGGGTGGCGTCCCAGCTGAGCCAGGCACGTCAAGAGGTTAGAGAGGCAGAGGAGTAGAGACATGAGTTCTATTATCGTCGCCAGGTCTCTCAGTGGACACAGCTTGGTGATAGAGTGACTGGGGAGTTTTTTGAGATTATTGGACCTTGCCATGCTCGAGCAAGAGTCCGCCAGCTAAGGAGGCAGGACGGATCGGTAGCCACTGAGCCCGGGGAGATCAGAGCCATTGCCACCACTGAGTTCTATAGAGACCTGCTTTCAGCGGAGCCACCCACCACTGAGGCTCGGGATGCTTGCAGACAGACTATGTGGGCCCATGTGCAGAGGAGGGTCACAGATCGTATGCATACAGTTCTGGGTGAGCCTCTTTCAGAGGTTGAGCTTGTTGAGGCCTTGAGAGTCCTTCTGCGCCACAATTGCCCTAGGGAGGACGGATTGACGCCTGCCTTTTTTATGCGCTATTGGGACCCCGCAGGGGCTTTCAGTATGTTTTGGACACTGGGGTGATGCCACAGAGCTTCTCAGAGGGCTTGATCTTTCGTATCCCCAAGGGGGAGGGAGTATCAGATGATATTTCGCATTGGAGACCCATTACGATCCTCAATACTGTCTACAAGGTCTTGGCAAAGGCCTTGAGTTTGAGGATCCAACCCTCCTTGGGGGAGTTGATTCATGCTACCCAGACACGATTCGTCAAGGAGCGTAGTATCCTTGACAACATTTTCACCTTCTGGGAGGCGACGGCCCGAGATAGATTTCTTGGTGAGGACTTGGTCGTGATGCTTCTCGATTTTGAGAAGGCATACGATCGAGTCGATTGGAGCTTCTTAGAGGGCACGATGCTTTGCCTGGGCTTTGAGCTAGTTTGGATTCGAGGAGTGGCGGCTCTATATTCCACAGCTCGTAGCCAGGTGTGCTGATGGGCAGGAGGACGGGGGCCAAGTTTTGAGTTGACCAGATTAGTCCGTCAGGGGTGTCCTCTCGCCCTGTTTCTTTTTCTCTTCTTTGCTAAGGCTATGAGCATGTATCTGACGGCAGAGGAGGTTGGATTGAGAGGACTCCAGCTCCCAGTCCGGGGGGAGGACCTGCTCGATGCTGAGTTTTCTGATGACACGGGTTTATTTTTGCATGGCCAGGAGGCCAATCTTCAGAGGGCAGAGCAGTCGCTTCAGGTTTTTAGTGCAACTTCGGGAGCATTGATCAATTGGCACAAGACAGTGGCCTTTTGGATCAATAGCGCTCCCACTCCGGCATGGAGTCCAGACCCGGGTTTTCGATGGATTCCTCCTGGCATAGCAGTGTGGTATTTGGGATGCCAGATATTGGACTAGATCTGCCACTAGAGCAGCAGATTGCCCCGCTTCTTCTGAGCATTCGGAGGAAGCTTTTGTATCCTTGGCTGGGAGGGTGGTGGTGGCGAATCAGGTGCTTTTAGCGACCATGTGGTACATCATGTCTTGTTGGATCTTCTCGAGCTCTTGCATCAGCCAGGTACAGAGGCTAATCAGGAACTTTCTTTGGTTTGGGGGGCGGGATGGTCAGCCAGCCCGGGCTAAGGTCGCTTGGGCAGTTATTACACTTCTGCTGGCCCAGGGGGGCTTGGGCATTATAGATCTTGTTGATCAGAGTAGAGCCTTATTGGGAAAGCTTATTGTTCGGGGGCTGCTTCAAAGAGCTTCTTTTGCAGCGACTGCTCTGCAGGCTCGGGCTCCCCCAACCAGTAGGGGGCACTTGGGCACCGGAGATATGGATCTTCATAGAGATGAGGAGGACAGGCCTCAGTAGAGGATGGGAGGACAGATTTGCCTTGAGCATCCTGCGAGCTTGGGAGTTGCTGAGACCGGGACTTTCTTAGAGACCTCCTTCTTGTGATGAGGAGCGGGGGCCAGACAGCCGCTCATCTGGAGCCCAGCGGCTCGCACAGAGCAAGGTCATATGTTGGGTTCTTGGCCTCGTCTAGCCTCGGGACCATTGGCGCGGCAGGCCCAGCACGTAGTTTTGGAGACTGGCAGGCCTTCTGCAGTCTCCCAGAGGCGATCCAAGTGGAGAGGTTGAGTCACTTCAGACGGGGGCTGATTATGAGGGATGACATTCAGGAGGCACTCATAGAGGAGTGGTTCACGCCTCTCGAGCCAGTGGCCCCACGGGTGGATGGGAGCCTTTACACAGTTGGAGATCCTGATTGCTGTTAGAGCTTGCACTGAGGATGGCAGATGCCTCTACTATGAGATCCAGGATGAGGGTAGACTTCAGAGAGTGGAGGTGGAGTCGCCTTTGGTTGTAGAGTGCATTTTTCAGAGGATACAGGTAGTGGCCGCCGCTTCTCGGAAGTGGCATATTGACTCAGACCCTGCAGATGTGGATTCTGATTGGCGCATATGGGCATATGCAGCGCGCCCCTTGGCTCCAGTGGGACCCTGGCGAGTATGAGTGGCATGATCCTTATGCATCCCCCGAGGCCACAGAGATCACCTTTTTCCACTATACTATTCGGTTGGGGTGACATATTTTGACGGCGAGGAGGATGGTCTCTCCAGCTGCATCGGAGCATTGGCGCCTACAGGGACTCTCACAGGAGTTTCTGGAGGATTTTTGGACCAGGCTCTGGGCTAGTCGACAGGCATGCAGGATCTCAACTTTCCAGTGGGACTGGTCGCCCACACCACACAGGGGCTCTGCAGTTGGCACCTGGCTTGTCTACAGTGGTCTTTCGGTGGTGTGGCCACCCTATGGAGACACAGAGACATTGCCTATGGGACTGTCCTCAGGCGCGCAGCAAATTTGGCTGCGAATGCTGCGCATTCTGGTCCCCCTCTCTCCAGAGGGTATGTATACATGGGGTGCCGCTGCTTGGTCGACTTCGTCAGGGCCTGCTTTGGGCTATGAGATGGAGCAGGACAACCAGGCCATCAGATTCATTAGGGGCCAGCCTCGCCTGGCGCCTTCACCGGATTTCTCGTCCGCCGGCTGGACACAGGAGAGGGATCTACGATGGGAGCTCCTCAGGAGCCTCACCATCTGGTTCACCTGGAGAGCCCGATGCTTGAGGGCCTTTGAGGGGAGACTCGAGCCACCAGCAGAGCAGAGACTATTCAGGGGATTTGGCAGGAGCTGATTCATACCCTGCAAGGATAATATGACCGAATCGGATGAGGCGATCTTGCAGCGCCACGCCTTTCACACCACTTGGCGCAGCGGCCCCTTTTATACCACCTACACGCAGGTTTCCCCCGCTTGCACTACAGGCTACCTGTTTGGCTTTCACCCCCTCCTATTGTATGATATAGCCTCTCTGTCTTTGTACGAATATTTGTACTTTTCTACACCTAGGGAGAGTCTCCCTAGCTGCCTAGCTTGGATCTTTGCTCTGTTTCCTTATGAGCAGGAGAGGATCTTTTGTAGCCCTACGGGCGTTTTTCTATAACTAATGAAAGGATCTTTTCTCAAAAAAAAACCGTGACTCTAGACACGTTAGTTCCTAGGCCCGTCATGATTCCAGACAGGAGTTCACGTCCAGACAGAAATGCACTTATGGATGCAGAATAGACAAGGATGGCCCTCGAAAGCATGGGATTACAAGACCAACCCCTGTAACATTCTTCAGTATTAGCTTGAACAATACAATGTAGTACATTGGCAAAAGCTCAACTCATCAACTCTATACTCAACTATCCCCTCAGTTTCTTATCCTCTAATTCACACATATCCAAATAATTCTCCCTTTGTTGTTTACATGCATCCTGGCACTACCCATTTCCAAGAAACCATTACAAGTTTGTTTCAAAGTAAGAAGGCTCAAACCATTGGGTTGGTTGGCCGCTAACACCTAGCATCACGGTGGACGTTGCGTCAACAACGAAGCCCACATATTGTTGCTCTGATCCAGATTGCCTCTGACTGCAGACTATGTCATCTAGATGACTATGGCCTATTGCCTCTTTCTTCTAGTTCATCCTCTATTGCAATGCCCCCTCATATAAACTTGATTGGGTGGTCTTGGGCATACCTGAGCTCATAGGCCCTTTTCCTGCTGCTCACTGAGGCATGCCTCTTGTCTCATAGATTTGCTTTATATGTGCCTTTCGTATTTCTTTATGAACTTTCTTTATGAACTTGTCACAATAGCTGGTCCAAATCTTGAACCACCTAGTCTACACCATAATTCCCTGTGGAAGTTTTAAGAGGTTGGGTCATAGGGTTAATAATTGGATGATCATATACCACCTCAAAGGAAGTCTTCTTGTATCGTTAATGGCATGCTCCGCTAATGGCAAGAATTTCTCCCAAAGAGATTGATGCTCTTTATAATAACACCACATCACAACCACAAGAAACTTGATCATAGTTAATTTGAAGATTATGAAGCACAGACTCAAATAGTTCGGGGAAGTTTCTTCCAAACTAGCTATGAAGAAGAAAGGCCCATTCGATTTACCAAGAAGCTCAATGATGTAGTCTTCAAGCTGGAGTAACCGAGCCATTGGAGGTTGTATCCAGTGCTTCATTCGAGCAACCTTGTAGAGCATCATGGGCTAGAGCTGAGCACTCTGTGAGATGAGGATGAATCCAAGTTGGTGGATGATGGAGGATTACAAAGAGGAGGTCTTAGTACCGAGGTAGGCTATTTTTCACCAGTACAAGTAGGGTTCTCGTTGAAAATAGCTCTAGTATCTCCTTAAGTTCAAAGGCCACTCAAACCACCAATAGGCAATTTGATTTGATGAAGATTAGTACACGGACGCGTCTAATCTATTGTTGAGAGCTTATCAAGAGGACATGCAGTTGAGAATGCAAGTAGGAGAGAATGTGACACATCTACAAGTATGCAGGGCACAACTAGACATCAAATAGCAGTCGACAGGCAGAGTTAGACAATGCACGTGACACATGGCATTACCACGTGGTAGTGATGACATGGTGGTGATGATGTGGCATTGATGACATGGTAGTTGTGGGTGTAGGTGGCCGACCACAATACTACTACCCAACTACATATATATGCATGGGTAGCCAAATCGTCATATGCATCTACATTCCTTAGTGTTGGACTTTATAGAGCACTTCTTTATAAGCGAATTTCCTAGCCAAGATGCATAGTAAGTAGGTCATAGGGTTGTTATTTGATGTTTCATTCTCAACCACATCATGTACTACTTGAATTTCAATTGTATTACTTCTTCTTTGTACATAATATAGAGAAAAAGTTTATGACTCTTTTTTTTTTTTGGCCTTTGGCCTAAGATCCTCCTATAGTTATCCGCTTGTAGTAGGCACCATCTGTAGGCACCGATTGCCCGTTGGCCTGAGATCATCATGTAGTTATCAATTTTTCACCACTTGTAGTAGGCGCCACCTGTAGGCACCGATTGGCCTTTGGCCTAAGATCCTCCTGTAGTTATCAAATTTTCACCGCTTGTAGTAGGCACCGCCCGTAGGCACTCAATTATCCTCCTATTATTACGAGATGCTACTGAGGAAGCACCAAGGGGGTTTTGAAGACCTCATGATCCTAGCTAAACACCTTCACCACTTGAGCTATCACCTCATTGGGGTAGTTTAGGACTCGTGTGTGTGTGTGTGTTATATGTGTGATTCCACTGCACTCTTCTTTCTATCTGTGGAAAACCCTGTCACGCTTCTTTCTATTTGTGGAAAATCCTATCATGCAGGGGCAAGCGTTCTACATGGAGTGTTGCCACCACTGAAGATGCCAGTGTTGCCACTTAAGGTGCCAAGAGCTCGATTTGTGCATCAGTCTAGGGTCGTCCTCATGGGGATGGCACAGCAGCTAGCATGGGGGAGCCAAAGGAAAAACCCTCAGTTGGATTAAGGCAACCTGAGGTGAAGGTAGTGGTGGCTGAGGACAACATGAGGGGTTGGACAAGGGCAATGAAAACCAAGAAAGCGGGACGCTAAGAACAATGAATGGAGAAGAAACTGAGCTGGCACATGAGGGGCAGAAAGGGGTGGATGGGGGCAAAGGTGGAAGGTGGGCAAAAGCCTGAAGGCTAGCAGGGTGGGAGAAAAGGGTGCTTGTTTCCAAGATAGCTCCTTTTTAGGAGGTTTGAGGAGGAAGAGAACAGGCCCTCTATCGACTAAGGATCACCTGTTTTCAGCTAGTAGTTCAATGGGAGCCCTTGATTTCCTTCAACTAAAAGGTTTAGTAGGTAAGTGAGGTAGGGACCTTACAAAGACAACAATATGTAAGTAGTAGCCGCATTAGTAATTCATTGGCAGCCATAAGTAAACTCCTAAGTAAATGTGAAACTTTAAAGCCAATTTTAAAGTAGCAAGCAATATATCCACTTGTGTTTCCAAACAGCATCCAAGCCTAATGGACTAGCCAAAGAATCCACAAGCACTTTTATCGCCCCCTTCAGGCTACTAACCTTTGATTAAAACATGAAAATGCAGCCAAATTTTTAATTGATTAAAATATTTTCTATTGTACCACCCAAACCAATTTGTAATGCATAAATGAAGGTATTGCATCCCCTCCTTCACCATCAATATTTTATACATCATCCCATATGACCAAGAAACTAAGGAAAGTAAATAAATAATCAGCTTTCCAGAGCACCTCCACTAGCATGCCAAAGCAACCAGCAAGTCCAATACACCTAGTCACACCTACCCCAAATCCCTTGACAATTGTGCAATGCCTATAGTAATGGTGAAGGTCCTCTAAGATAAAATGACTTTCCACAACATTTTATTGTAAAAGGAACTTGACCACCATTGGTTCTTGAATTTATCAAGCCAAACTTGAAGATGCAAGTTTAGTCTCCAAAATATATCATTTGAACCAATAAGGCAAATGGACAAAGAAAAGGGAGAATGATACCATTATTTTAAATTAAGTCATTAAGCCAAAGATTAAAATTACATGCAAAATGAACTCACAAAGTTTGCAATCAGAGCATGGCTTCATACATCCTATCCTTGTTACATGTCGAATTTGAAGGCACCTTACATGACCAATATTTTCTCTATGTTCATCTTGTGAAGCATGGATCCCTTAAGCATCTCATTACCTTGTTATAAAAGCATCTCATTACCTTGTTATAAAAGCATCCTAGATTTCTAACCATTTCTATTGTAATGGAAAGAGAGAATAATGGAATCCATTAGATGGAGTGTGTAAAATGAACTTTTAATTACTATAGCCCCATATCAAAGGAAAATGTAAGAATATTTTACATTGAGAAGCTTGAAAAAAGATAAAAGAAAACCCTAACCACTTACAAGTGTCTGCCTATTATGTGCTTTGCCTTCTCACAAAAGACATAAATTTACATTTGAAGGGTCATATAAATTTACATTTGAAGGGTCATATAAGAGACCACCCAATAGGTATCAATCTCTGGTACCTTTCTCATGGGGCTAGTTTCATAACCTGCTAAATTGTGTAGGAGCCACAAATAGTGGTGGTTGTTCCTCATATATCTCATCTTTGAGGTTCACGTCGATGAGAATTGGTTATTCCTCATATATCTCATCTTCGAGGCTCACGTCGATGACTAGATGGTTTTTGTGGATGGATCCTTATACTGCTTGCATAGTTGCCATCCAACTTGAATCACATTGTGCTTTAGCAAGGGTGGTGAGGTCCCAGAACAACCTGAGACATAGTTCATAAGATTCTCTCAAGCCCTATGTTTTTCTTGAAGACTTTTGGGTTATGGGGTTGAATGTCAAACCCTTTGACCTGTGCAAAACTCTTCACCACAAGCCTTGCCTTATACTCGTCGTCCAATATACCATCACACTTGTACTTGGCCTTTCAAACCCACTTGGTGCCAATAACCTTCTATTTTATAGGATGATTCACAAGATCCCAAGTGTGGTTTTTGAAAATTGAGTCGTGTTGTGACTCCGTGGACCCCCTCAAGCTTGGATATGCTAATGCTTTCTCCAAGTTGTCTTGATCTTATACTTTCATTACCTCATCTGTCAAGGCTATATTGACAATGTGAGCTGAAGCTCTCTTCTTCTCCTATATTCTCTATGAATAGTTTGCAGCTCTTATGTGAATGCTACTGGAGATTTTCCCTCCAAAAGCTACTTCACCTATTTAGTGTGTTGAGATGTCAAGCGCTCAAAACGAGCTGACATAACTCATGACTTGCCTAGGTGACCATTCCACCTTTACAACACCACTGGCATGTTTGGTAGCTAGCATGGCAAATCTTCGCCAGTGATTCTACAACTGGACTACACCTACCTAGCCCAACCGAGTTATGGTATACTTATCTTGTGCCAGCTCATCCATTTTGGCATGTTCACATCATGAACTGCTTGTCCATAGTACTCTAGTACTTATGTTGGTTTTCACTTATCTTTTGCAGATGTCTTTTTAGAGAAACAAGAAGAATAAGACTTCATCCTTTCATCTCTGTGCGTATCTTATCCCTTGTTGTGTGAGACCAACAAGAAGAAGAAGATTTCAGCCTTCCATCTCTGTGTGTATCTTATCCATTTTTATGTTAATATGTGTGTGCTTACACTACAACAGAATGAGGGTTTAGTAAAAAGCAAAAATAGCAATGCTTTTATAACTACAAGGGCATAGAGATGTCAGGTCTATTTTTTCTGCTATAGAAACGCTGCTATTTTCAGGGCTATTTTCATTGCAAATAGTAGCAAAATTTCGCTGCTCATTATTAGTGATCCTATAACCTGTTTAAGAAAAGCTGGTGTAGATCCCAGCTTTTTTGTTTTTGATACAAATACCATAAAACTTCTTCAATACATCAAGTTTAAGTCATACTCATCATCATCGACATATATAATGTAAAACTTTATAAAGACAACAAAAAAATGACAATTTCAATTCATACTTGACAAACGTCATAATTCTTACAATACTTGGAAAAATTACATAAGTGTATGAGTCCAAAAAGCATACTCATCGTCATCAACATATATAATGTAAAACTTTATAAAGACAACAAAAAATAAACAATTGTAATTTATAATTGGCAAATGTCATAATGCTTACAATACTTGGAAAGATGACATTAAGTGTATGAGTCCATAAAGGTCATATACAAAATAGAGCATAATGAAAATGTCTGGAGTAAGGGGCTGAATTGAGGATTCCACATCTCATGCATATTATTATTATCCCTTGCAACTCCACACTCCTCACACATTTCCATTGCTTCTGACTTGCACATTTGTACCACCGTTTGCAATAATTCTATTCATTAGCAACATGATCCTAAAACACAATAAAACTAACACAAGTGAAAATTAGTTTTGAAAAAACAAAGAGGTCATGGTTTTACTTACCATGCTTGCCAAGCATGTCCTCTAGAAATAACAATCTATCCTTCGTCTTGTCCCCTTTCAAAGAGAGCTTCCAAACACCGTTGTAATGTAACATCATATTTATCTTACGTAGGGAGGTGGTCTATTGCTTCAAACTATAGATATACAAACAAATAAACATTGATTTTATGTTGTTATTTAAGGTATCTTTTTTTTATTAAAAGATAAGATATAGTTCGAGGCAAGATACTTACAAAGATTGTTGGGATATCTACTCCTCTACGTGTAACATCGCACTGCAAGTTGTTTGCCATCTATCCATGCATAAACATAAATACTTAAAACTCTTACACATGTATAAAGCATGAATATACATGCTTAGGTAGCACCCGGCACGTAATGGGAGATCTCGGTGCATGTCCATAGTTGCCGGCATGCCTAGGTAGCACCCTGCATACATTGGAAGCTAGTGGCATGCCTAGGTAGACTGGGCATGCATTGGTAACTATTGGCTAGTGGCTAGTAGTATGCCTAGGTAGACTCAACATACATTGATAGCTATCGGCATGCATTGGAAGCTCCTAGTGCATGACGGTGGCATGCAACATTCATTTGGAGCTACGCGGCATGCATTCCAAGCTCTCGACATGCCTGGGCATGCATTGGAAGCTCCTAGTGCATGTTGGTAGCACTCGGCATGCATTAGAAGTTCGTAGTGCATGCCAGTAGCACCCGACATTCGTTGGGAGCTCCCAACATGCCTAGCTAGCACCCAACATGCATTATAAGCTCCTAGTGCATGCCGGTAGCACCTGACATGCATTGGAAGCTCTAGTGCATGCAAGGTACTGGGTGCTATGCCAGTAGCATCCGACATGCATTGAAAGCTAGCCGACATGCATTGGAAG